>NW_028282233.1:0-20881 GCF_059751285.1 Brachycentrus maculatus | reverse complement strand
ATAGGACTCTTAAAAATCACTACAAGATTTACACTAGAATATCTATAGAACATTCCCTATTACCACTACTCAAAGTAACTGTCAAAAAGAAGGCTCTATGTCATGAGAAATATTTAGTATTGGGCACGTTGATGTTACGTTCAACAGATGGCGCTACCATTGCGGTCAAAAAAACTGTTTTTCAACAAAAGCGTGTTTTTTACTTGTTACAGCTTAAAACACCTGTCTTATATATTAAAAAAAAAGGTGTGTGCAACGTTATGTCAAAATTTCAAAGCAATTGTTTTAACAGGTTTAACCCTAGATAACTAAACATTCGTCCACGTGACGACGCCCAAAAAGTCAAGTGCACTTACTTTCCTGCACCTCCAGGCTTTGTTTACGGAATAGTGATTTATTGTTAAATATCTCTTAGGTACATTCATTCCTAACAATATAACCCTTATCCGCACCCTATGGTGCATAGGGCACTGCATCAAATTGACGCAGTGTTATCTTGATCATTACTTACATGAAGGCAAGGTGATCACTCTTGCGCTTCAGGAACCAGTCCAGGGTAATATTAAATAAATATTCGAGTGTTAAATCACTAATATTTATTTTCACCCCCCCGTAGGAATCGAACCCGGGACCTCCAGCATGGTAGCTTAACACGCTGACCATTACACCACGGAGGCGGACGAAACAAACCAAACTTAAATGTCATGCAACCAGTTACTATTTTTAATAAATACATTTGATAATTTTTAATTTTTAATTGCGTAGTCCGCTTGTCGAATGTTTAGTTACTATGTATCTACAAATATAGTTTAGTTATCTAGGGTTATAAGATACTGAATAAACGAACATTCTCATTTGTTACGTATGTATAAATAATTCGTAATCTTAAATAAGATGTAAAACATAACTTCTTTTATAAATAACAAGTAGCTTCATTATTTAAATTCAATGACATCATATTACAATACAACAATAAACTATTTTAACAAAGTATGTTATTCTATTGTATTCAGGATTCGTGTCTTAACTTTCGAATTCTAGCGTATTTTGTAACTAAAACTCAAAGTCAAACCCACGCGATCAACTGTCGTGTTCCCGAAATGGCGGTCGCAAGACATCTGCAGCCATGGCCCAGCAAGTTAATAGGATATTGATAAACTGTCAATCCCAACTATTACTGAGTAAAGTAGGTCCCTCACCAACCGCAGGCGCCAGACGAGATGCGCCTCTCTAGTTTGGAAACATGCTATCCAAGATAAGGCGAAGATTGTAGAGGAGATCCTACAGCGAATCTAAAACTAAGAGTAACATCAAAAAGAAGAAAAAATAACAATATTATATTATTTCCTCTTCGTGGATTAAAATCATGATGATGATTATAGAATAAAGTAACAACCATGTATTTTTCCACATGAATTTTATATGACCAGCAACCGGGTTTCGTCGTAACCGACAATCAGACTGGCTTCGTCCACCAGTCTTATGGTCGTTTATGACGAAACCCTCTTGCTAGTCGAATAAAATTGATGTGGAAAAAATTACATAGTTGTTATTTTATTCTATAAAATGCAGTTCCACCAAGAAATGTCAGCACAAAACATAAATTTATGATGATTGGTTTGATTCATTGTCAGTCTCGATTCATCTTTATCCTCCGCTCATCTCTTCAACTCGACGTTCAAAAAAAATCGCAAACTTTTATTAAACAAACTGTTTTGCTTATTCTTATTTACAAACCGTTTTTCTTACTCTTATTTACAAGCTGATAAAAAATTGTAAAAATATGATGTTAAAACACGAGCAATAAATCGTAAATCCAAAATACAAATAAAACTCGACACATCATGCGTTTTTTGTGTGTTTGTGACCTTTTTACTGATAAAAAACTAACGCTTTTACATCAGTTATATGACCAGAATAAAATTTTAGATAATAAAACGTTTACTTTTTACTGTAAGAACATATTCACATATAATTATTTAATGCTGTTTTTATGATGGACATTTGTAAATAATTATTATTTTATATAATAAAACAACTGTGGAGGTCCTTACCAAAATGTTTCATTTCCAATATTGAACAAAAAATCCTTTAAATGCAAATCTTTTCTGTTAACTGAATTCTATCGAAATATTAATTAAAGTTGCGTCAAAACGTAACCAATTCTGTGTTAAGCTAATATGAAATCATTAAATCGCACCAAAACGTAACGATTTTACAAGCTAGAATTCTTGATTGCTTAAAATAATTTATAATGGAAATGTGACGTTTTGGCGAGGACCTACATAACTTTTATATTTAGTTTTTTTCTCCTATTTTTACATAAAGATGGTGTTTAAAAGGTGTTTAATACTTTATTTTATTCAAATAAACTAAAAGAGGTTGTTTTATCATATAAAATACAGTTCCACTAAGACATGTCAGTACAAGCTTAAATGTAATACTTAAATCTTATGGTTTTTCAGTTATTTTTGACAGTTTTAAGCATAAATAAAACATAAATATGCCTAGAGAAAATTATCAATTACTGCCAGTGACTAAGCTCTCGTAAGTCGTTATGATAAAATATGAAAATAGAGATTTATTTTTTAACTGTATATTGTTTTATTTTATCTTTAATTTCTTATCAGCGTACTACTGTAAAGAATCAAAAATAGATTGCAAAAAAGCATCGGGTAATTTATTGATTTTTATTCCAAATTTGGTAGATATGCAGACCACAGTTGAACTACCTCTGGATTCGAACTAGCAGAAAACTAAGAATATAATTTAAATTACTAAGATTATAGATTACTCCAAAACTTTTAATGGCAGATTAAGACATCACGAGGCTGAGATGAAGATAAGTTCCAATTATACGATTATGTTGTACTCTCATTACAGAACACGCCAATCTTAATCCATTGTATATTAGTTACCTCTAACAAGAAACTAAAAAAAGGTTGATAAAAATGATGCAACTCCAATTTCCACGCTGAAGGTTTTAACACAAATTTACCTCTGCGTATAAATGCTTAGAAAATTAATTTATAGAAATGTAAGGCATGTTGATCAAGTAGTAGGTATATTCCATTTAATACACGAAACTGATCCTTTTACTTGATGAGATTCTAGATTATTTTATTGAAATTAAACACTTGAATATACAACTTTAATGAGTTTTATTTATATTTACGACTAGTTTCGAAAACGACAGATGTTTTCATCTTCTGGTACAAATTAAACATGGATCAGTTTTAATTTGTACCAGAAGATGAAAACATCTGTCGTTTTCGAAACTAGTCGTAAATATAAATAAAACTCATTAAAGTGGTTTATTCAAGTGTTTAATTTTAATAAAATAATCATGTCATTCCACAAAGTTAATGCCGAATCAATAAATAATATGAGATTCTAGATATTTGTAATAGAAACCTCTGTATCTAACATTGATATTTCTAATAGTCAGATGGATAAACGTTACAGAAATAATACCGTTTCCTATTTAAGTGTAATACTGGTACCTTAAATCAAAAAAATTAAAAAGTAATCCTGTACGTAATTTTTTATCAAGGTCTTCTTTTCTTTTTCTTGTCTGTCTAGACCTTGTGGCCTGTTTTAAGGGGGGATTAGCCTTCTGCGATGTCAATTCCCAGCTGTCAATCCATCTCTTTGATGGTTGCCCTGGAGTCGTCTAACTTAGGTTTAGCCGTACAACGGAATGCAGGTTAGTCTGGATGGTTCCATTCTCCTCACATGCGCATATCATTGTTTGATCAAGATATATAATATTAAATACGGCAAACTTTTGATATTTTTTTCTTGATATGGTTCTGAATATTCTAAATAGAGACAACATTTTGAGCGTGTCCAAATACTGGTTCACAAATCTGGACTGTCTCCAATTAACCGAGTTATTTTTCATATTATTTTTTTGACATCTCAACACAGATGTACGGTCGTAAGCCCCGTATATGCCCAGACTTCCATATTCTTCCACATCTTTGTTGAGATGATAAAAAAATAATACTAAATAGACACTTCTGTAGACGGTTTCTGCATCTTATATGGGTTTTTCTTATAGTCAGATGAATAAGAGTTACAGAAATAATACCGAGAAAATGTAATAAAAAGTTATAACCGTACAGTCCATTCAATACAGCAGACTATTGATATATTTTTCTTAGAATGACTGTTATGTGTGTATTGTAAATCCTAATTACAAGTCAATCACAGTACACAGTCCTAATTATCCTTAGTAATAATGGCCTCCCTTACTGATTGGTATACACACATTAATGTAATGTAAGTAATTAGTAATCGTCGGGATATTCAAGTCAGCCGTACAGTAATTATGATACATTGTAATTATGAAGCATGTAGAAGTCCCTCAAATTAATGAACATCTGCACTAATGACAGGCCCTTTACAAATTAAATGAATTGCAGTCGTTGCCATAAATGAATGGAAACGAAGCGGGTATTTTGTTGTCATTTACAATTCAGAATGGAAACAAATCAATAAACAAGTTGTTTCAAATTTCGTACTAATGTTTCTTTGTGGAACTGCATTTTATAGATTTTTTATTATTTTTATATTAAACACTTGAATATACCACTCTAATGAGTTTTATTTATATATACGACTAGTTTCGAAAACTTACAGATATTTTCATCTTCTGGTACAAATTAAAACTAGCGAATAAAAAATATATTTAGGGGTTTATATAGGTTAATAAATATATGCATTTATGCATTTCATATAATAAAACAATAACTAAATAGTTTTTTCAATGAAAATAAGTTATTATTTCAATTTTATAATGTACTTATGAAAGAACTATAGATGTTAAGAACCACAGGAAGACGTCTGTCAGGAGAAGTTGTAAATTTATTGTTGTTATTTCAAATACTTTCAATTAAAATTTCATTGATTTACCCTAATCTAATATTTATATCAGAATACAATGCTGAGATAAGCATTATCGATAAAATTAAGAGAGTTATGTTGAGATGTTTTAGGCATGTGTATCTAATGAGTAAGTAAAAATTATGAGGTCAATATGGTTAAAAAATACTTGGTGTGATCAAGTTTTGCAGATAGGTACTTGAAAGTGGTCGAGTCAGGAGTTGGAATAATCAGCGGGTACGTATAAGGAGATGAATATGGAAAAGGGAAAGATTGTGTGGAAAAACAGAGTAGTGTGGCGTTATATTATCTCTGCCTACTCTTGGTAGTTTTATTTAAAACTTTAGTCAACATCGAGAGAACCATCAGTGCCGACTTTTTTTTTGGTAAAGACCCGTTTTTAGCACCGATTTGCATATGCATACAAATGAAGGTAAAACCAATAATTAAACTCGAATGGTTTTAAGGTGCTTGGACAGAAGAAAGGAAAGAACCGAAAGCGGTCATGGATATTCGGATGTATGTGCAATATATTACAATTCCCAAGTCAGCAGCCTTTTCCACAGAGGTTTTGGAAATCAATTCAGTTCCCTCGCATTGAGCCAACCACATATTCAACTCTACCATTGTTTCCGATATCCTTTTGTACGGAGCCATCAATTTTGGATTCGTCATGGGCACGCGGATTCCGAATCGATTGGATATATAAAACTGATTGAAAAATTATAGGTGTACAGTATCAGGAAGAGGTCGAAAACTATCGATTCAATGATGAAGAAAAAACGTATACAAGCTTTACTTATAGTATTACTATTCTTAGTCCTCACGAAGGGTTTCTCATTTTAAATTATCTCAACAACAGTGCTTACTTTATTTTATAATATTGTACAATACAATATTTCAAATAGTTGGGAAGTGTGCTTTTTAGGGATGGAAAGATTGATAAATGAGCGAGAAAGGGGAGTAAATGCCAGTAACAGAGGGAATGGTGTATTTAAATAAGTTAAGCAAACAAACGCCTTACAGCGAAAACTAATCTGGCAGTGGAATTTGGTCAAATTCAGTCAAACTGCGATCTCTATATGCCGCAAAACGATATACGAGTATGATGGGTGTTTGGATTGTGATGATCAGAAGGCTGGGGTAAGCATTATCGATGTAATTAAGAAAGGTGTGTTGAGATGGTTTGAAAATGTGGAACGAATGAGCAAGGAAGGAAAAGTGTTTTTAATTAAAATTTAGTCTCGAAAGAGAGCCGATGCGCATGGCGTGGTAAATCTCTTCTCCCATGAGGAATAATTAATGAAAAAAAAAATCAATTGGCACAGTGCAGCCTAATAATCGTATGCAATGGATTTTATTATAGTTATATCAACCTTTTGTTAAGATATGGTTTTTAAATAACTAGACATAAGATTTTTAATTTTCTTTTGTTTGTGAAAAAATCATGAACCTTTTTGAATATTTAATTCCTATTACAATGAACGAGTATTAAACATCTATAGCATGAATTTAAAAGGCGACGAAAATTTACGAAATATTTATCGAAATATGTTTTCCATTATGAATTTGTAGAGCCAAAGGGGAAGAGAACCCGCAACACCAGTTTTGCTGCCAATTGTCTACCCGACTACACCACGGCGCTTGTTTACCCTACATACTAATAATAACATGACCAGATTTCAGATATCTGGTTCTGATTGATTTAATCGTGACAAGTTTTTCTTAGGCGTCCTCGTTCTGTTTTGTTAATAGCATCAATAATTAAGAATTTTTAGTATTAAAATTTTATACGTGTACGCAGACCAATGGTTAAATACACCTTACTTTCGATGTTACAAACAACAACCCAGTCTGATACAATGTTGAGGCAATATAAAAGAGGAGTAGGTACTCGATTCGATCAAAAATTTAATCACGTATTGCCGAGTTGTGTTTTGAAGGAGGGGAGAAATTTATTACAACTATTGCAACCCCATGGACCTCTAAATTGACACCAAGGCTTATAAATTCCCAGTAAATCTATTTAGGGTTTTTGCTGTCAGACCTTTTTATTCACATATCTTTTAGAACTCTGATTTCGACTCAGTTTTCAGAAACAATTAAAATATCTCCGCAGGATTATGTGAGAATGTTGTTTTTTAGTATTATGTAATTTCTGCCTTTTTTAGTATCAGAACTTCCCTTTTTCTTTATTCATAATTTATACATAGGGAACTGCTTATTTTTTATGCAATTTTGTATTTCTTATTTTCCTCTTCTTTGTCACCCGTCTCTCCACTGCTGAAAGTAGATCTCTCCTAAATTTTTGCAGACTTCTCTTGTTTGGGCTTTTTTAATCATCGTCATCGGCCCATCTTTTCTGAGGCCAGTATTTTCCTCTCTTCATGTCCCATAGTCTCCACTGCAAAACTCTGGACATCTATCTGCCTATTTTCTGTCTCCCAACATGTTGTATTTACTGTATATTATATATGCAAAGGTGGAAGGTATGTCGTCTCCGTAATTTTCAGCGTATGTCGCTAATAAAATTCAGCGTAGGTCAAATATCTACTTTTCTAATTTATTTTATAGTTGACTCAAACGGAAATTGAACCACATACTAACCACAAAATACAGGCGGATGTCAAAACTACTTATTTGTAATCACACTAAAAATTTCAAGGATTTACGTGGAAAAGTTTAGATTAATCCTGTTTTGCTTGATTTTTATTTTTTCATGTTGGTGAAAGTTCTTTCATATTAAAATAATCTTATTTTTTTATTGAAAGGAATAAACGGGTCGTATGCATGGTTAGAACAAGGAACCTCAAACACCCAATTGAAATACCATAAAATATTTATTGAATCGATTTTTCCAAGGAATCCAATGAATCCCAGGAATGTCTACCTGTTCCATAATTTCTCCATTCACTGCTATTTTACACGCCGACCTAGAGACATGTCTTTTAAAAAAAAATCCTCGAATTTTAATATCTCAACATGGGTGAAGAAAAATACAAAAGAGTTTGCTCAATAAAAAAGGTTCTTTATCTTTTCAATAGATGTCTCTAGAGAAAATTCTAGTGATTCATTTACAATGTTTAGAAATTGGATCATATATATATATATATATATATATTTATATATATATATATATATATATATATATATATATATATATATATAGCCTCCAAGAATTTAAGTAGTGTGGTTGTCAATCATGGGAAGAATTGGTGAATGTTACACGTGTGTAAAGTGATCACTTACACTAGCCTGTGACGGTCGTAAGCCCCATAAATGCCCAGACTTCCATATTCTTCTTCATCTTTGCTAAGATGTCAAAAAATTATATGCTTTAAATGATATTATTTTCTGGAATTATATTAACATTCATCAATGAATCTTTGCACTCATTATCCAGCTTTGTCCCTTATTCATTCAGGTTTTCTGTACTAGATATTTTAATACCCAAAGTGATGTTAGCGTTTATTTATTTATTTTTAAATCCTTTCTTCGACAATCTCGTCCTCTTTAGCGTCTAGAATCCCCTCGTTGGGTCGGTAACGGCCCCGGCTAGAGCTCGCCTCCTTTGCATAAGCATTCGGAATCCGAAGTTATGCTAATAACGCGGACAAAGTGGCTCGTTGTGTGCGCGGGTCTAAATTAAAACTAATTTTTATTTCGAGAGCGGAGGGAACGGTTAACACTATGCAGATGCGACCTAGTTGCAAATCCCCTAATGGTCGGCCTGCATGCGTTGCTGCAGTCAACCGGAATAAGTGTATTTCAAAAAGTGGCTAATTACAGCGTGCTTTACGTATAAGCATTTCTTTGAAAAATATGTTTTTTTAAATAACCATTCAAATCAATCAATTATGATACATACTCTGAAGGAAAGCTTAAGGCTGCACGTGTCTTCGTGCTCAATTTTTTTGAATGTATATTGGATTTTGTTTTGTTTTTTAGAATAAATATTGAATTTTTTTTTAACTCATTACCTTTCAATAACTCTTTTCTTTTCGAAACCATATACTTATCTCGAAGAAAAACTTATTTTTTTTAATATAAAAAAGGTGTTTAAAAAAATATCAATTACAGTAGAACGGGGCTACTTGAACTTTGATGTGTTACTTAAGCCCAGTACAAAAAAAAATAATTTGTTTTTGGTCTACAATAATGTACTTATCGACATGATTCATTGTTTCCCTGACAGGTGACACTTATTGTCACGATACTTCGATCGATACCACGATCTAAATATTTTTTTGTACTGGGCTCAAGTAACACATCAAACTTCAAGTAGCCTCGTTCTACGGTACTTCAAATGTTACGTGGACTTAGAAAAAAATAAATTGCGATTTAACAAATACTGGGCCATAAAAAGATTTTTTACGCGAGCTAACAATAAACTTAATCAATAATACATTGTTTTAAAAATCGAATCAATCGCGATTATAAAAGTTAAGAATGTGATGCAAAAATTTTATTTAAAAATTCTTCCTGTAATATTAACACTTAATTATACACGATAAATAGCAACTTAATTTTCTTTGAACCCAGGTAACATTTGAAGTAATTGACATTTTTGCTTAAAATACCGTTTTTGTATGGAGAAAATAATTTTTTCTTCGAAATAAATACAAATATGGTTTTGAAAAGAATAGAGCTATTGATAGATAACGAATTTAAAAAATATTAATATTTTAAAATTCATATTCTGAAAAAGACGTGCGCGCCGTTCGCGTTCTGAATTTGAACGTTCGAGATGTCAGCCTTAACGTAAACCGTCTGAACATCTCAAACATTATGTATGTAAAATGCTTGTCGCTTGGTTGTAAATTCTGGATTAAATTATTTTGCCTTAATCTACCGTCCATAACTTATTTTTCTACATAAATATCGTAAATATATTATTACTCCAACATTTCATTCAGCAAGAAAAATATCTTGAACATTTTTATAATGTCTTAATTCGAGTTTCGACAGTTGCGTTAGCAGTTTTGCATAATACAAGCGATATTCTTAAAACGAATCCTTTAGAAGTTTTTTCATCGTCTGCAGACCGACTTAATGCTTTTATAAAACGACTCACTCTAAGGAGCCGTGTTACTTTGAGCGCACGGAATTCATAATAAACGTATTACACAGTTGCAAAGGGAATGCAAAGCGAAAACCATACATATTTCTGCTAAAAACGAGTGCAGTTTTATGACTTGTGATTATAGATTACGGACTCCATCGTAAATCGGGGTTTCGAGGAACCCGAATGTGTGGGAGTGGTTGTGTGTATTTCCGACAGGTTCAAGTTTTGCGAATCATGTACGCCGTAGACATATTAAGGCAGCTATGTAGCTATACTGATGTCACTCAAACATTTAATCTTCAATTTAATTTTAATGGATTCACTAAGTAAGATCAGTCAATCGTTAAAAGACCCAGTATTCGTTAAGTCGGAACTTAACTTTCTCTAAATCCAGGTAACATTTGACGAAATCGATTTTTTTGAAAAAATTAAAAAAAAAAGAAAAAAAACTGAAAAAATAAGTTTTTCTATGAAATAATTATTATTAACAGTTAATGAAAGAGTTATTGAAAGGTCAAAAGTTAAAAAATATTATATAAATATTTTTTCACGAAGTTAGGGTTCGAGGGAGAGATTGTATTGTTTAAGGCGTTTCTTGCAAGTCATCAGAGGTAGTGTATTAAGACTAATTAACAAATATGAATCAATATTTAAAAGAGTAAACACTTTATATTATATCGCTCACTCCTTTCAAGAACGAAATAAATCAAAAAACTTGATTTTTCAGGAGAACGTTTTTAAAGTCAAAAATATAATACAATGTATTAAAAATAAATATCAAGCCACTTATTGAACTTTTAATTGTGCAACAGATATTTTTCAGTAAAACCTGAAGGTTTTTTCTCCATTTGAAATATATTTAGTATTTTAAAAAAAAATATTAAACAGCACCTTTTCTTCAAAATGCAAGAACAACAATGTGAATATAAATGTTTGAATATTATTTTATATATATATATATATATATATATATATATATATATATATATATATATATATATATATATATATATATATATATATATATATATATATATATATATATATATATATATATATATATATGTATATATATATATATATATATAAAAATGTAAATATTAAGTTAAAAATATGCCACTTTTGCTGGGATATAGTACATTTTCTAGGCATTCCGAAAACATGCACAACTGAAAATTGACGATTTTTGATTTATGACGTTCTTGAAAGGAGTGAGCGATATGCTATAGCCGAAACGATTCGCAGTAATTTATTTTAAAGAAATTTTGGTAATACAAAGAAAATAATATCGCTTATTTTACGAGGCATTCGCTTCCCAACCCTCGCGCAACTTTTAGTATATTTTTTCCCAAATTGGGTTTCATATAAAACGTGACACGGTGATAATATTGTGTTTTACGTATTTGTTTCAACTTTGGTCCGAACGTGATTTCATTAAAAAGTTGATTACATATTCATTAACCGTTCGGAGGTGATATGTATATTACATTAGGACAAATCAATGAAATTATAATTCGAGTACAAAATATTCTCTCGTTCTTTATTTATTTTGTAATTTCTGTACCCGGTAAATGTGGCTAAGTTTGGTTAAATTGAAAAGAGGAAACACCCATTTCTAATATGTTAAATTTCACAGTGCAAATTGTGGATATACAATATTTTATTTATTTATTTATTTTGTATGTTTGGTAGCTGGAAAAAGTAGCAGAGAAAGACCGAGGAAAACTTGGCACAATCAGGTTTATCAAATACTTGAAAGCGGCCGGGTCAGGAGTGGTAATAATCGTCGGGTATGTATGAGGAGATGCATGAATGTAGAAGAGGCGAAGAATGTTTGCAAAGACAGAGTGGTGTGGCGTTCGATTCTCTCTGCCTACCCCTGCGGGGAAGCGGCGTGATGGTTAGTTAGTTAGTTATGTTTGGTAATTATACAGCTTGTTCATAAAAAAATATACAAAAATAATTACAATAGATTGACAACGATAAAACCCATTTAAATATTTCCACAAATATGTTATAAATACTGTTGTATATTAAGAGAGAAAAGAGAGGTTATGTGCATGTGAGGGTGTGTATGTGTGTGTGTGTGTGTGTGTGTGTGAGAGAGAGAGAGAGAGAGGGAGAGTGGGAGTGACAGGATTAGGGTATGGTACATATAAAGTGGAATTTGCAAGAAGGAAAAGGAGAGGAGAGGAATCAATAAGAATTAATAAAAAATAGCAGCTATCAAGAAGCACGCTGTATACCATGAGCAAAATTTAGTCTAGCGTATAATGCTGTTACGTTCAACACATGGCGCTGCCATTGCGGTAACAAACGTTTAAAATAACATGTTTTTATCTGTAACTTTGCTAGATTTAGGACTTTGAATAAACGAATATTTTGATTTTCATTAATAAAGATAAAAAGATACACGTATTCAAATGCAACGCTGTGTCAAATTTTCAATGGTGGATTAATTTACAAGTTTTAAAATTTTGAACAAACAAATATTTGCATATGTTTATACAGCGTATCTGTATATTACATCATTCTTTCAGCGTTCGACATTAATCCTCGTTCTATGTTGACATATTTTTTTACGGATTAAAAAAAACAAACTAGATGGTAGTTAGCAAACCAGCGATAAGTTTTCAGCAAACTTATTGTATTTGAATTTAATACTGTATAAATTGTATATTTTTACTGATATTTTCTGTATTTTTTAGTAGTATTTCTGAGAATTCTAAGGAAATTGATATAATCAAAGTAGGTACTCAATTTGATGCTTTAACTTCGTACACGATATTTTTTCATTGATTGATATCATTCTATGCATGCTGCTAGTTGAATCGTAATATGATAAGAAAATAAAATAAATTAAAATCATAACTGATTTATGCGTGCGTAATGGAATAATTGTATGTTCAAGTGTTGAAAAAATGTGCAACTAAGTTGCTAATTACAACAATGCAGTTTAGTTTATGCACACGGTAGCTAGAAAATATGTGTGTTTTAATTATTATTGTTTCTTGTCCTGGAATGTTGAATGAAATCGACTGATTGAATATTTATAGGCTTCGATTGTTGAGAATATACCGTATTAACAAATTTGCGCAATGAAATAACTGTTTAAGCTTAGATAACTGTACTACACTTGTAGGCAGTGGCGTGTACAGAGTTTCTAATCAGGATAGGCAGTAGGGTTGGGTAAGGATAAGGTAAAGTAGGCACTCTATGTGGCACGCGAGTAATCCAGGGCAGGCACTACTTCTAGGCTTCCATATTCTTCTTCATCTACGTTGAGATTTCAAAAAATCTCCTAGTAGGAGATAATCCAGATTTGTGAACTTAAAGTATTTGGACGAACTTAAAATGTTGTAAATAGATAATATTGTTCATATGTAAGTATTTTTTTTCTAAATCCCTCGTTTTAAAAAAAAATCCTCTCCTCTCCCCCAGTCAATCTTACGTCTAGTTTAGGTACCTACCTCGTACTAGTACCCACGTACCACAATTGCATACTACAATATTAATGGTGCTACAGATTGTGCTGCGCAGCAGCACCGTTTGTAGCTGATAATTATTTACTCATTGTCAAAAAGCGCGGGAATGAATTGGATGCGGATGACGTCAGCACTTAGCTGAATAGCGGAGGGGCAGACCATGCATGTTCCACCACCAACGCACGGAACTGCGCACACAATTGCTTTACCTCCTGTGGTTTTCTTTGGCCATATTCTCGCTCAAAAGAGTAATGGATTAAATAATACGAATTTTAATCTATATATATGTAATAAAATACCTAGGTACCTACCTATACATTTTATTAAGTACTTACATATAGTACCTACATAAAACAGTTCTACAACAGATGTCGCATGCGTCGCACTGAATAAAACAAAAGACATCAGATAGAAAAAATATAATATTCTGAACTAGTATTAGTAAAATAGTACTAGTATAATATTCTGAATAGTCAGAATCAGATAGATAGATAGAAAAATATTATAAAGATAAATAAAGAATAAGCTTTAATTACAAAGCAACACATTGTTTATTTTATTATTATACACCCACTTTACATATTATTTACACCCAATTTACGAAGGGAAATATTACCACGTTATATATATATATATATATATATATATATATATATATATATATATATATATATATATATATATATATATATATATATATATTTATATATATATATATATATATATATATATATATATATATATATATATATATATATATATATATATATATATATATATATATATATATATATATATATATATATATATATATATATATATATATATATATATATATATATATATATATATATATATATATATATATATATATATATATATATATATATTTAATTGATTGTATGTTTGTTTGTTGCTTTGTTTGTGACTTATGCATGCCTTTACCGTTTATCCGATCAGGATGAAATTTTGTAAATATGTTGGATAAGCAACCGGGAAGGTTTTCGTATCATTCGCTATTCCACAATTCGATCTGACGATATTTTAAGGTAAAAAATAAATTCAGTACTAAGAGTCGAAGAATCCTTAGAATCTACCAAGAATTATATGAATGTACTATGAATCCAGTACTGTAAAAAGTGTTCGTTAGTGCAAAATCTTTAATTATGCCACGGGTAAAGCATCATGTGTTGGACGTAAGAGCAACACATTCATACTATATGTTACTCATAGCCAAAAGCGTGCTTCTTGACAGATATTGATGCTTAGAATTTTCTATGTTTTAGAATGTTGTTTCAAAGGTTATTACTATTTTCATTGCTTCACAAGCATTGTTGAATGAATCATAACAGAATTCTGTGCTCTCATTTTTTGTCTTTTGACCAAATTTAGTCGCAGCAACGCGTGGCCGGGTACAGCTAGTTAAAAATAAAAAATCACGATTTTCTGTCGTGCATATAAACTTCGCCCCTTCCACATTCATCCATCTACCCGCCAATTATTCCGACTCCTCATCTGACCACTATCAAATAAGTATTGATAAACTTATTGAAATTCGGTTACTGTAACACTCTCCCTATAATTAATCGTTCACTTTGTGTAATACCACTTTAAAAAAACACTAATTCGTAACTATCAGTTTCGGAATAATCAGTCCATCACTACGCTTCAAGTCCACTTTTAAAAATATTCTAATTGTGATTCATTTGTCTTCCTTCTCTCTTTCAAAATGTTATTTTTGTATAAATGACAGACCGTAACAATTCACCTATTGGTGAGATGAAAACAAGCTTTTTATTGAGCAGAAACTCTTTTATTAAGCTGATATAATAATACTTGGTACTTAACATAGTGACATAACTTTAAGGGTGCTTTTATATAAGTATTATTAATGCATTTATAAACACACTATTAAATAAAATAAAATTAAACGTTTAAAAAATAATGTATATTACTTAAAATTTCATATTATTCATACAAAACAAAAATTTTAACATTCAAATTATTTCAAGGAAATGACAGAAAACATGCTACGTTAAGGCCTAGTATTACTTAACATAATTTTTTTAAAACCCAGGTTACATTTGACGTGCCTAATTGTTTTTTTTTTAAACACCGTTTTTGTATTGCAAAAATAAGTTTTTCTGCCAAATAAATATACACAAAATAAAAAGTGATTTTTAAAAGAAAAGAGGTATTAAAAAGTAAAGAGAAAAAATAAAATAAGAATATTTATCATTACATGTTCTAAAAAGAATTGAGTTTCAATAATGCGAGTTGGTCCATAACTTTTATTGTTGGGTAATATATTCAAAATAAACACGGTTATTGGATTGAATTCTACTTTTATTTACATATATATGATAAAATGTGACGCGTTTCATCTTATTAAAATATTATCAAACATTCTTTTGATAATGTGTTTGAATTTTGTTAATGTTATAATAAGATGAAACGCGTCACATGTTATCATGTATATGTAAAGTAAAGTAAAATTCAATCCAATAACCGTGTTTAATTTTGGAGATATTTTCATATTTAAATATTTATTGTATATTTATTTACATATTTATTTGATAATATGTGACGCGTTTCATCTTATTAAGTCATTATCAAACACTCTTTTGATAATGTGTTTGTGTTTGTTAATGTCTTAATAAGATGAAACGCGTCACATATTATCATGTATATGTAAATAAAAGTAGAATTCAATCCAATAACCGTGTTTAATTTTGAATATATTTCCCAAAAGTTCAATATGGAATTCTACCAACTATCTGCAGTTACAATAAATAAACTTTTAATATGTACATATCTGCGTACATCTTTATGTTTCCACCATATTTTAAAACCCGTAATTCTTTTACTGAAGCAAAAGCATTTTAAAATTAAAATAAGTATTTTTGTATGGTAAGGCTAGGTGAAAGATAAGCGACCGCCTAATGCAGTTTGTAATTAGCTATGCTTGATACATGCTGTTTGTAGCAGATGTTCCTAAGCTGTATTTAAAAACTAATTTCAAGAATACAATTACAAAAAAAGTAAGAAAAAATCGGAGAGCTACCAAAGTTATTTTCTTGTAATTAGTGAGATAGTACTAGAATGCAAGCTAATTTATAAGTGAATAATAATAAAAATGAAAATGGTATTCTCTGGCGTTTCTCATGTGTGTGATTATAATCCGGGATTCGGATCTCACATACTAATATAAGAGTTTCTGCTTAATAAAAAGCTTCTTTACATCTCACCAATAGATGTCTCTACTGAAGTTTTAGTGATTCATGAACAAGGTTTCTAAATTGGTTCATATATATAGAACTTCCAAGAATTTGAGTAGTGTGGTTGTCAATAATGGGTAGAATTGGTGAATGTTACACGTGTGTAAAGTGATCACATAAACCAGCCTATGACGGTCGTAAGCCCCGTAAATGCCCAGACTTCCATATTCTTCTTCATCTTTGATGAGATGTCAAAAATAATTTATAAGTGCATGGATACCTGACAAAGACGTATTGTTTAATGGTTTAAACTGCTTCATCTTTTTCTTTATATAGGACTATGTCCTGTCATCATGACTTGGGAAGATGCAAGGGAGCTGGCAGCCGACAGAAAAGCCTAGAGATAGTTTGTGGATTCCATTTGCTCCTCAAAGGGAACGGATATGGGTTTAACTAAACAAAAAAAACGAATCCCTAATTTGATATAATTCCAAAAGAATCCATTCTACTAACCATCATTTAGTAATATCCATAAAATAAATAACCACCCCATATTTTTATTTTCCTAAATATCAACCGTAGATGAAAATAATGCACGTACAAAGTACAATTGATTATACACGCTTGGCACCATACGGCTTACAGTAATCCCAAATTGAACTTACAGCATACATGTTTATTTCAGCTTACACGCTATATTTGCTCATAGTTTAGTGGCCACAGGGAAAACCGGGTTGAATAGTTAAAACAAAAGTTAGGAATATGTTCAATCTTAAAATAACAGCATCATGCCAGGAATTCCACGCGGAAGTTAATATTTTAACTACGAGGTGACATAAATTTAACTATACTTGCGGTCTTTTATGTCTAATGATTTCGACATTTTGTAACCACTTATTGATTCGTATTTAAAAAAAACATATTTATTAATTGCCTAAAAAAATCTCCTTGACTATTATGTACAAGGATTTATGGCATATTCAGTTCATATATCTTAAAAACGATAGTGAATGTATATATTAAACAATAATAAATGGTTGATCCCTGAAAACAATACAGTAGAATAATTGGATTCAATATCGTATGAGTATATTTGGTTGGCATATTTGGCCACCGTGCTGGACGTCTCGGATTAGATTCCCAAGGGGGAGCAAAATAAATGTTTTAAGGGTTTATTCATTGTAATATTGACCTTGTTTATTCATTGTAATATTTAGTCCGCCTCCGTAGTGTAATGGTCAGCACGCTCGGCTACCGTTCTGGAGGTCCCGGGTTCAATTCCCAGGGGGGTCAAATAAACATAAGTGATTTTATCACTGTAATATTTATTCAATATTACCCTGGACTGGTACCTGAAGCGAAGGGCTGATCATCTTTCCTCCATGTGTAAACGATCGAGATAACACTGCGTTTATATGAAGCAGTGCCCTATGCACCATTGGGGTGCGGATATGGGTTTTATTATTATAAATATTGACTTAATATCAACCGACACTGATACCTATAGCGCAAGACTGATCGATCTGTCTTCATGTAATAAGCGATCAATCTTAAACTGATACGATGTGATACAGTGTCCTATGCACCATTTGGCGCAATAGTGGTTAGAAGACTAATAATTAACAAACATTTCAACAATTTATTTAATAAAATTTTCGTACGACATTATCTCGACATTAACTTATTTTATAGCTAAATAAAATACACCAGGCCCCGAAATTATTATTCTACCAAACTTTTTGGTCTCCCTATCGTATATTGGCGCAATGCAATGGCCCGGCAGTGCAGTGTATTGCACATTCTGCACAAATGCAGGCGATTATCTTTCCCTAGCATTTTTTCATGTCAACTGCACTCTTGCTGATACCCGGGAATATGCTGTTAGCAATAACCGCGCGGTAGGGGTCGCCAAGTTTCTGCCATAAAATACATTTAATGATTTATTGTGCATGTACTTTTAATGTATCTATGTACTAGTGAGAGTAATTTAATGATTAAGGGGAATTATTTAATGGAGCGTACATTCAAATACCTTTTTAAAATACTTACGTATAAAATGAATGAACTGAAAAAATACGTTATGGAATGATATTTGTCTTAGTGATAAATTATATTTTATGATTTTTTTCTTAAACGTGCTTTTAACCTTGTGTTTTTTTTTATTTGCCTATTCACTCAACATTTTATTGATTTATTTTACATTTCACCCTGTGTTTTCTTATTTATTTTTCAGTTTTGTAAACCTTAATACCATGTCCCAAAATGATGAGATGGAAATTACTCATCGGGAATATTATATATCGCTCACTCCCTTCAACAACGTCATATATCAAAAATCGACAATTTTCAGTTGTACATGTTTTCGGAATGCCCAGAATATCGCTCACTCCTTTCGAGAACGTCATAAATCAAAAATCGTCAATTTTCAGTTGGCCATGTTTTCGGAATGCCCAGAGAATGTACTATATCCCAGCAAAAGAGGCATATTTTAAACTCATTATTTACCCGCTACAGGGCAGAAAGTGTTGTTTTGCATTTTGAAGAAAAGGTATTGTTTAGTTATTTTTTATTTATCCTAAATAATTTTCAAATGGAGAAAACACATTCAGGTTTTACCTAAAAAGATCTGTTGTACAGTAAAAAAGTTCAATTGGCTTGATATTTATTTTTAAAGTTTTTTGATATGTGACATTGTTGAAAGGGGTGAGCGATATGTGACTTACTTATGTAATATTTTAAAATAAATAAATAAATAAATACTTGGAAACATTGTAAAATTTGATGCATACTATAATCAGCAACTGAAAAAAGTTAATATAGGTACTTTGCTATGTATTATGATGAGTCCAAATTCAATAGACGAACAGAGTATAAAAATTTATTTACGATAGCACTCGAAAAACTAACTATGTGTTTTGTAATCAATAATATTTATACTTTTTAACTCAATATTTCGTACAATTTTATATAATAGTTAGATACGTCATAAAAAGCATACGAATATTTTATGTTTGAGTTATTGTATAATCAACGTCCCGATAAATGTATTTAAGCAGTAAAATGAATAATAAACTGAACTCATAATAACGTCGTGCAAATAGAGTGATATTTTTAAATTCTTGAATATTTTATATGTTATATTATTTTTAAATATTAAAATAAACATCGGTTGTCCTCTAACGGATTACATACCATATATTGACAAGCAATATGTTATATTGTTGATATTTATTATGTTTTTAGCGTTGCATAATAATATCCACATTTGTATAATTATTATGAAGAAAAAAAGGCTAAGAATATTTGCAGAAATAAAACATGCAAATTATACAAAACATGAAAATTATCGGCAGATTAATTGAAAATTCTGTTTATTTCCCTCACTATTTTAAAAACAAATATGTATATAGTCTAAGATTGGGTTAAAATTTGTTTTGATAAGTTAATACTCATGAGTAAATACGTAATTTACATCAAGTTTAAGTAACTGTGATATTTAAAAATACCTTTTAAGTGTATCATAAATGTCACATTGAAAATGAATAAATGATTTAAATTTACAATAATATGAGCACACCTGTATGTGTTTATAAACTTATGTGCATAAATACATACGTTGTAATTATCCAGAATTGACTTTTGAACTGGCAACCGCACCTTCAACACACTTTTCATGATTAATATTAAAATATACGTTCATATTTTTGATACTTCAGATACATTGGCGTATTTGAAACCATTGAGACGGTAGGTAAAGTAGGTACTTAACTATATAGTGTATACTATACGATAATACTTATCACTATTTAATGTGTATTCAGTACCTACCTATATATTCCTAAATAAATGCGGACGTCATATTTTTTACTCTTATAGGAAAACAAATACCGAACCCTCTTCTAGTGGAACGGAAGGTCTGTTGACGACAATCAACAGTCCGTTTTCTCCTGAGGAGTTTTGCGTGATTTCCTTCCAGCAATGAGCAAATGCTGAGATGTTCCTGATTGGCCCACATTAAATTATCCCTCCTGTTCTCAACACAGATTAAAATAAAACATATCGTTTTTAAATTATTTTTGACATCTCAAAATATAAAATAATAATAATAATAAAACCCTTATCCGCACCCCAATGGTGCATGGGGCACTGCTTTATATAAACGCAGTGTTATCTTGATCGTTTACACATGAAGAAAAGGTGATCAGCCCCCCGCTTCAGGACCAGTC
>NW_028282232.1:0-25817 GCF_059751285.1 Brachycentrus maculatus | reverse complement strand
TACCAAACACCATACAGTATTTGATAATGATGTCAATTGTATCGAAACACGTGTCATAACCGATTCTATGAAACAGTCGTAATTTACTGAATAAAATTTTTCCTATTTTTTTTAGGTCTGTAAAAACAGAAATAAAAAAAAATCGTCAAAAAACCTTAAATTGCACACAATTTATTTTTCAACAAGTTAGTTCATTATCTGGAAATTCCGGGGTGAGAGCAACACCAAGTTAAAGCTTGTCAGGAGCTTGGTCCACTCCATTTTTCTCTATGCTGCTGAGGCAAGGACCGCAAAATCAACAGGAAGGAGAAAATTTGACGCTTTCGAAATGTGGTGGGGTGAATTCCATGGACAGCTAGACGCACCAACGAGTCCAATCGTCAGGAGCTACACTTATATGGCTTGTATCTGGCCAATGTCTGTACACGACGGATTCTCCAGTTGTTTGGACACGTTGCCCGTGGCAACAAGGATAGCCTGGAACGTCTGATTGTGATCGGAAGCCTGGATGGGAAGAGAGGGAGAGAAAGATCCCACACGATGGACCGGTCAAGTTAAGGCCGCAGCAGGCACCTCGGTGGTTGGAGCGCAACGTGCAGCGCAGTCAAGGGATAACTGGAGAAGAGTCATTGCTTCCACAAGGGTCATAACCCTCAGTAACGAGGAATAAGACGGAGAAAAATTTCATTACCATTTTCTGCCTTAAGTTAAAACTGGACACACTTCAAGATTACTGCAAGCGTAACAGGATTAGAGTCTTTCTTTGAATTTAGTAGTTAACCTACCGCCTTAACGATGTTTTATTTTTTATTTCGATATTCATGGTACGTATCGACTGGGCTGGTTTTCAAATAAAAAAACCAATAGGAAAAAATTAAATATACATTAAAATGATTCGCGTTGGTAATTACATACATGTATACAGGGTTTTTGATGAATGATTGATAAGAAAACTATTTTATTGTATCTTGCATATAATTCACATCAAATTGACTGATAAGGTAAAACTCATTACGAAAAACCCAAAACCAGCTGAATTTTTATTTATGAAAAAAAAAGTTTTTTTTACTAAGGAGTAATATACACAGAACAGTATAAAAGTTAAGTTAAGCGATAAGTATAAAAGTAGAACATAGAACAATGTATTTTAATAGTAACATACACAGAACGGCAAATAAGAATGATTAATTTACACAGAATGGTATATAAGTTTGTACAACATATACGAAATGATGTATTTGTTAGAGAAACATTAACAGAACGGTAAATTAGTAGGAATGATATACACAGAACGATATGTAAGTGAGTACAACGTATGTAGAACGATGTATTTGTTAAAGCAACATACACAGAATGGTATATAAGTTAGTACAACATATATAGAACGATGTATGTATATGCTAGAGCAACATACACAGAACGGTAAATAAGTAGGAGTTATATACACAGAATGGTATATAAATATGAATAATGTACACAGAAAGATATATAAGTTAGTACAACATAAATAGAATGATGTGTTCGGTAGAGAAACATACACAGAATAATGTATAAGTTGAAACAACATACACAGAACGGTTTATAAGTAAATACAACATGTACACACCGATGTATTATATGTGTTAGAGAAACATATACAGAATGATATATAAATTATAGCAATATACAGAGAACGGTATATTGTTGAAGAAACATACACAGAACGTTATATTAGTTGTAACAACATACATATAACGTTATGTAACTTAGAGCAACATTCGCGGAACGGTTTATAAATTGGATGGCGGCACCTTTAACTCCCAGTCGGCTTTACTTAATCTCCTTATCATATAAAAATATTTTTCGACCCTTAAACTCTCGACATTTGACATTTGTTGAGGGCTGGAGTGTAGTTTTGGATCATCTTAGTAATTTATTATTGAATAATTGACTAAGGTGAGGCTTCTGCCTAAAAATACATCTACCATACCAATTAAAATTAAAATAACTCCTGGTATTTTATTTATACTGACTTCGGTATCTTGAAACTACTATTGGATCCGTATTAAGGCCTTAATCGTAATATATAAAAAATATATATTAAACGCCTGACTGCGCTCAGAGCCGATCAATGTATAAGATTTTGTATTGTTTTTTTTTTTAAATATTTGTACTTATATTGAAAAATACATAAAGATTTTGTAACTCTTAAACTTCAGGAAAAACTTTTCTCTTCAAAATAATATATTTATTTAAAAAAAACCTTACTTTTTAGAAACTATAATGTTGTTTTATGCAAAAAATAGCAATGAAGTCAAATGTCACCTGGTTTTAAAGAAAATAATATTGCATATTATTTTTTAACTTTTTTTGACATCTCATCAAAGATGAAGAAGAATATAGAAGTCTGGGCATTTAAGGCATTGTAGATGTCAAAAAATTATACGAAAATTACTCCTGTAATTGGAAACAATCCAGATTTTGTGAACAAGTATTTGGACACACTCAAAATGTTGTAAGATAATATAGCGATTCAACTTATGTTGGGCCTTAAATTGAAAGTCAAAGATGTCGTCTTTTAATGGTTTTTTTTGATCTTGGTGTACTGAATGTAGTCAAAGTGCAATCTTTCAGACGAATAAACAACAAATATTGTACGAAAGATGTTAGAATGGTGATACAAGGAAAGAATGCAAGGCCGAGATAAGCGTTATCGATAAAATTAAGAAAGGTGTATGAAGATGGTTATGGCGTGTGAATTAAATTTATTTATTTGCATAAAAAGATTGCATTTATTTACAAGAACAATTATAAAACATATAAAACAAGTCCGCCTCCGTCGTAATGGTCAGCACGCTCGGCTACCGTTCTGGAGGTCCCGGGTTCGATTCCCAGGGGGGGTCAAATAAATATAAGTGATTTTTACACTGTAATATTTATTAAATATTCCCTGGACTGGTACCTGAAACGGAGGGCTGATCACCTTTCCTTCATGTGTACACGATCAAGATAACACTGCGTTCATATGAAGCAGTGCCCTATGCACCATCGGGGTGCGGATAAGGGTTTCATTATTATCATAAAACAAATTTAAAATATTTTTTATGCAGAGACCCACCAAGCCACCTTGTGTGTCTTGTCAGTGAAGTTCTTTTTACATACATGTCTTACTGTTTTTATTTATTTTAACTTTATATTATATATTCACAAAAAAAAAGAGAGAAAAATTCAAAGAAATAAACTTTTCTACAGATTTCATAGAATTAACTCTTGATCATTTTCCCATTCCTTTATTTTGCCATTTCTTCCAAATTTTTTTTTGACCTCTAACCTAAATGACTGAAGTAAGAATAGTAAAACAAATCCATGAAGCATATGAAGCATATGAAGCTGGAAATAGGAGCAAAGCAAGATCAAGAAAAACTTGGCATTATCAAGTATTTCAAATACTTGAAAGTGGTCAGTTAGTCAAATACTTGAAAGTGGGTTATATATGAGGACATGCATCAATGTGGAAAAGGCGAAGATTGTTGCAAATATACATTTACGTGGCATTCTACTCTCTCTGCCTACTCCTGAGGGGAAGATGGGCGTTATAGTATGTTGCTTACTTTCAGATATCACTGCGAAGTTATTGCGTTGTTTTCCGCATAGATAGGTTTGATCATATAGTGTCAACTATCGATAACAATCACAAAATATTTTATTTATTGACTTGGCGTTTAATTTGTAGAACTCCATTTTAATATACGTATTAATTTTAAATCCAGCACAGATTTTTTGAGTCTACTAAGTTGTATTTTATTAACAAAAACACATAAAAAATTATATTGTGACAATTGTTTCGCCTTGTTAGGGCATTATCAAACGAATGTGAATATCAAATGGACTACGGTCCTTATGTAGCCATACAATTCTAAGTGACAGTTTTAACATGTGCAGCAATAATAACTTATTAGACTCAAAAAATCTGTGTTTGATTTAAAATTAATACATAAAGTAAATATTTTAATTTAATACGTATTATATTATATTACAAATAATTGGTGGCCTAAATTTAAGGGCTTCTTTGAAAAAAAAATATCATCCATTCTTACCATTTTCAACATCACGCGACCTCCAGCATCTAAATATTTAGTATTATCGGTAAATTTATTTTTAAGTCAACCTTTAAATTGAAATAAGAGATATCGTCAGAGTCTAAAGTAGGGTGTTGACTAATCTAACCTAGAGTAACTTATCTAAGTAAAAACCAAAATAATACTGTTTGAGTCCTATAATTAGTTTATTTTTATGCCTTTGGATCATACATATTTTGTCCGCTTCATAACGTAGTGGTAAGCACGCAAGACAACTACGATGGAGGTCCCAGAATCGATTCCTAAGAGGGTCAAAATTTACATTAGTGATTTTTCAGTCTAACGTTAATTTAATATCACCCTGGACTGGTATCTGAACCGCAAGGCTGATCACCGTTCATTCATGCATTTAACGATCAATATATGTAACATTGCATCTGTGCCGTGCAGTACCCTATGCACCATTGGGTATGAAAAAGGGTTTGAATAAGATAGATATCAGATTTTTTTTCCTCTTTTAATTGACCACGAGACTGAGCGTCTAAAAAACGATTTTTTTAAACGCCTTTCCGGGTATAACTAGTTTAATGCTACATATTCATAATAACATTGTGACCCTTCATCATAATTATCCTTTTATTGCACTTAATTGTATTTTAAACTTTGCAGTGTTTTGTGTATCGTGGACCAATAATGGTTTTTATACATCCATTATCTATTGCTAAATTATTATGATAGTTTCATATCTATAAATATCTTCTTTTCGTGTTCATTATAAATGATCGTATACTGCAGCCGTCCATAAAAAAATATTTTTGTTTCGTCGTACTGTTTGCAGTATTCAGAACTACGAAGATGAAGTACAAAATTTTATTAACATCTTTGGCATTTGGAATTTTATGTATCCATTTCATTTTTTGTGCCTCAAAAAATGGCATTGGTGATTTAACTGAGAATTATGTAAGATGAACAGTATTTGATTTTGGTAATACAATATAAAAATAGAAGAATTTAAAAGTTTTTTTTAAATAAAGATAAAGATCCTTAACAACTTATTTTTAAAATTATTGTTAGTGAAAAATTTGCCAATGAGATAAAAAAAATAAGACATTTCAATGGACAGTATTTGATGTTGTTAATGATCATTTAATAGAAGATTTTTTTTAAAAAAGTTTTATATTAAGAGCAAGATCCACTTGTACTAGATTTTATTCAAAATTGTTAATAAAAAAATTCAATAACTGCTTACTGATAAGACGAAAGCGAGAGTTTCAAATCTAAACAAGATCTCCGTTTCATTAAATTTTGCTAACGTAAACTTATATTATGTCCGCCTCCGTAGTGTAATGGTCAGCACGCTCGGCTACCGTTCTGGAGGTCCCGGGTTCGGTTCCCAAGGGGGATAAAAATGAATATAAGTATTTTTTTCACTGTAATATTTATTCAATATTACATCCTGACAGATCCATTACAGACCTGAATGATGGAAGTTTAACTTCTGAAACATGTAGTCTTTTCTTTAGAAGTTTTTTCTTTAATCATTGTAACATGTCTTACATAGTATTAGTTGTAAAAGATTTCATAAAATTAACACCAATCAATAAATAAGAGATATGAAACATCGTTTCCCTGAGATAAAATATACTATATTAACAGTTGCTTAATATCTTGCTCCTCTTTTTTTTTGCTGTTTTTTTTGCTGTTTTTTTTTTCTTCAATTTGTTAATATTTTCACCATAAAAATGAGAAAAATTTTATTTTTATTACTCGCAAAAAACATGCATTTTTTTTTTATAAAATACATATTTAAATAATACAAAATAGTTGGTAAATATACAAAACATTTAAAATATTATATGACGTTTCTACCTCTCAAATAAAGAAGATACTTTTGTTTAGAGAGGTAGTTCGTTTAACATTTTTTTATTGATAAAATAAATGAAAACAAGGTTAATTAACATATTTATATAAATATACATTCCTTGGTATGGAGTCTAGGTAGAGGAGAGTCTTATACGTTTTTTTTAAATTTAGTTTTGAAGGTTTGATAATTTCTTATAGATTTTAAGTTTTCCGGAAGTTTTATTTTAATTTAATTTTATCCACGCGAAACGCTTTAAAGTTTAAAAAAACATTTAAGGGGCCATACGACACAATAGTTGAGTCACTTGCATTGTGTCGAGGGTTTAAAAGCAAAAATTCTACACATTTTGAATTCGACATCTACGTCGATCGTTTAGCACCAGAGAAAAGCTACATCGTTGGCAACACCACAAGTTTTGTTGATACAGGGCCCATAATGGTGAGTGCTTATGTTTAAATAAATATATTATATATATCGTAGTCATACAGGAGAAAGTGACCAAGCGCATTTTTTACAAAAATAAGATCATTGACTATTTGATATCTTACTAGTTTAAATCCTAAAATATATCCTAAAGGATTTTAAACTTGGAAGTATAATAAGCAAATTTAAATGGCCCTCCTGAATATTTTACGTTTTGTTAGTAGATCACTTTCTCCTGTACGACTACGATATGTATGTACACATTCATGTTTTTCCTCCTACTCCAGACATGACCACTTAAATTAGAAATCCTTGATCATACATTTATTAATATATATACACATATATATATATATATATATATATATATATATATATATATATATATATATATATATATATATATATATATATATATATATATATATATATATATATATATATATATATATATATATATATATATATATATATATATATATATATATATATATATATATATATATATATATATATATATATATATATATATATATATATATATATATATATATATATATATATATATATATATATATATATATATATATATATATATATATATATATTTATATAAATATATATATATATATATATATAAATATATGTATATTTATATATATATATATATATATATATATATTTATATATATATATATATATATATATATATATATATATATAAATATATATATATATATATATATATATATATATATATATATATATATATATATATATATATATATATATATATATATATATATATATATATATATATATATATGTTTATTTATATATATATATATATATATATATATATATATATATATATATATATATATATATATATATATATATATATATATATATATAACGTAGTGGTAAGCTTCATAACGTAGTGGTAAGCACGCAAGACAACTACGATGGAGGTCCCAGGATCGATTCCTAAGAGGGTCAAAATTTACATTAGTAATTTTTCAGTCTAACGTTTATTTAATATCACCCTGGACTGGTATCTGAACCACAAGGCTGATCACCGTTCATTCATGCATTTAACGATCAATATAACATTGCATCTGTGCCGTGCAGTACCCTATGCACCATTGGGTATGAATAAGGGTTTGAATAAGATAGATATCAGATTTTTTTTTCTCTTTTAATTGACCACGAGACTGAGCGTCTAAAAAACGATTTTTTTAAACGCCTTTCCGGGTATAACTAGTTTAATGCTACATATTCATAATAACATTGTGACCCTTCATCATAATTATCCTTTTATTGCACTTAATTGTATTTTAAACTTTGCAGTGTTTTGTGTATCGTGGACCAATAATGGTTTTTATACATCCATTATCTATTGCTAAATTATTATGATAGTTTCATATCTATAAATATCTTCTTTTCGTGTTCATTATAAATGATCGTATACTGCAGCCGTCCATAAAAAAATATTTTTGTTTCGTCGTACTGTTTGCAGTATTCAGAACTACGAAGATGAAGTACAAAATTTTATTAACATCTTTGGCATTTGGAATTTTATGTATCCATTTCATTTTTTGTGCCTCAAAAAATGGCATTGGTGATTTAACTGAGAATTATGTAAGATGAACAGTATTTGATTTTGGTAATACAATATAAAAATAGAAGAATTTAAAAGTTTTTTTTAAATAAAGATAAAGATCCTTAACAACTTATTTTTAAAATTATTGTTAGTGAAAAATTTGCCAATGAGATAAAAAAAATAAGACATTTCAATGGACAGTATTTGATGTTGTTAATGATCATTTAATAGAAGATTTTTTTTAAAAAAAGTTTTATATTAAGAGCAAGATCCACTTGTACTAGATTTTATTCAAAATTGTTAATAAAAAAATTCAATAATTGCTTACTGATAAGACGAAAGCGAGAGTTTCAAATCTAAACAAGATCTCCGTTTCATTAAATTTTGCTAACGTAAACTTATATTATGTCCGCCTCCGTAGTGTAATGGTCAGCACGCTCGGCTACCGTTCTGGAGGTCCCGGGTTCGGTTCCCAAGGGGGATAAAAATGAATATAAGTATTTTTTTCACTGTAATATTTATTCAATATTACATCCTGACAGATCCATTACAGACCTGAATGATGGAAGTTTAACTTCTGAAACATGTAGTCTTTTCTTTAGAAGTTTTTTCTTTAATCATTGTAACATGTCTTACATAGTATTAGTTGTAAAAGATTTCATAAAATTAACACCAATCAATAAATAAGAGATATGAAACATCGTTTCCCTGAGATAAAATATACTATATTAACAGTTGCTTAATATCTTGCTCCTCTTTTTTTTTGCTGTTTTTTTTGCTGTTTTTTTTTTCTTCAATTTGTTAATATTTTCACCATAAAAATGAGAAAAATTTTATTTTTATTACTCGCAAAAAACATGCATTTTTTTTTTATAAAATACATATTTAAATAATACAAAATAGTTGGTAAATATACAAAACATTTAAAATATTATATGACGTTTCTACCTCTCAAATAAAGAAGATACTTTTGTTTAGAGAGGTAGTTCGTTTAACATTTTTTTATTGATAAAATAAATGAAAACAAGGTTAATTAACATATTTATATAAATATACATTCCTTGGTATGGAGTCTAGGTAGAGGAGAGTCTTATACGTTTTTTTTAAATTTAGTTTTGAAGGTTTGATAATTTCTTATAGATTTTAAGTTTTCCGGAAGTTTTATTTCAATTTAATTTTATCCACGCGAAACGCTTTAAAGTTTAAAAAAACATTTAAGGGGCCATACGACACAATAGTTGAGTCACTTGCATTGTGTCGAGGGTTTAAAAGCAAAAATTCTACACATTTTGAATTCGACATCTACGTCGATCGTTTAGCACCAGAGAAAAGCTACATCGTTGGCAACACCACAAGTTTTGTTGATACAGGGCCCATAATGGTGAGTGCTTATGTTTAAATAAATATATTATATATATCGTAGTCATACAGGAGAAAGTGACCAAGCGCATTTTTTACAAAAATAAGATCATTGACTATTTGATATCTTACTAGTTTAAATCCTAAAATATATCCTAAAGGATTTTAAACTTGGAAGTATAATAAGCAAATTTAAATGGCCCTCCTGAATATTTTACGTTTTGTTAGTAGATCACTTTCTCCTGTACGACTACGATATGTATGTACACATTCATGTTTTTCCTCCTACTCCAGACATGACCACTTAAATTAGAAATCCTTGATCATACATTTATTAATATATATACACATATATATATATATATATATATATATATATATATATATATATATATATATATATATATATATATATATATATATATATATATATATATATATATATATATATATATATATATATATATATATATATATATATATATATATATATATATATATATATATATATATATATATATATATATATATATATATATATATATATATATATATATATATATATATATATATATATATATATATATATATATATATATATATATATATATATATATATATATATATATATATATATATATATATATATATATATATATATATATATATATATATATATATATATATATATATATATATATATATATATATATAAATATATGTATATTTATATATATATATATATATATTTATATATATATATATATATATATATATATAAATATATATATATATAAATATATATATATATATATATATATATATATATATATATATATATGTTTATTTATATATATATATATATATATATATATATATATATATATATATATATATATATATATATATATATATATATATATATATATATATATATATATATATATATATATTATATATATATATATATATATATATATATATATATATATATATATATGTATATATAAATATATATATATATATATATATATATATATATATATATATATATATATATATATATATATATATATATATATGTGTATATGTATATTTATATATGGAAACGATCCATCAAGGGAGGTTTCATAAGAATCTAGAATAAAAACAGAAATACCTTTCACGATTGTTGAATCAACTTTTTTTATACTCCATTTTGATTTTACTTAAACCCAAAAAACAACATTAAGAAAATAAAGGTTTATACTTAGATGATTGTTTTATTTTGTATGGCTAGAACAGTGTCGTGTTTGATTAACTATGCTGATGGGCGTGAAAGAGGCGATTTTTTTTAAACAACATTAAAATATTTAAAAATTAAATTTTGCTAGTAACTTTGTATTGTGGGGTAATCTATCCAAAGTTTAACATTATTATTGGATTGAATTCTACTCTTATTAACATATGCATGATAATATTTGACCTTAGATGAAACGTGTCACATATTATTAAACACTTGAGTGTTTGATAATGTCTTAATAAGACGAAACGATCATAGATATGTAAATAAAAGTAGAATTTAATCCAATAACCGTGTTTAATTTAGGACATATTACCCAACCATTCAAAATTGAATTCTACCAACTGTCTGCAGTTACAATAAATAAGTAAGTTTAAGAGAAATGTCCTTTTTTCAGGGTCGTATAAGGTTTTGGAAATGGTCGGGCACAAGATTTGAGTCAATGGTTACATATAACGGTAAAGACGCTTGCGTGGTGCCAGCTTTAAAAAACGAAATATTGGAAAAAGCCGTTTTAATTGACTCGAATTGCAATTTAAAAAAGGTACTTACTCAAAAACTATTTTTTTTTGCAAGAATATTAATTGAAGGTTTTCTTGGTACAAACCACTTAACTTACTAAATTCAATAATTTTTACGCTCTGAAATCCGATCCCTCTGATGAATTTGCGGCAAAACGATCTTTGAAAGATATTTTAATTGTGACATAAGGAAAATATGCAAGACGGAGATAAGCATTATCGATAAAATAAAGAAAGATCTCTAGAGATGGTTTGGACATCTGGAGCTAGTAAATGAAGAAAGAATGGTAAAACAAATTCATGCAGCGAATAAAATTAGAAATGATTTTACTTAATAATTGAGTTTCCTAAATTGAATTTTAGTGTTAAAAAACACAATCATAATAAATAATGTAACAATCGTTTCGCCTTGTTATGTCGTTTTCAAACGAATTCCGTTAATTTTATTCTAAGCTTCGACTGAAATTACGTTTTATTCGCCTGGACTTTATGAAAAATTATTTCAGGTGATGTTTAAAATGAATCAAAGGTAAATTTTTTTTTCAGGGATTCAAGGAGTTGAAAAAAATTTATTTACAAAAAGGTGCGCACATATTTATGGGAGATAGGTACTTTTATGGAAGATTCAAATGTCGGATAACATTTTTCACTCCCAATTACAACGGTATTTGCATGGACGCGGTTTTCCAGAATGTTAAAATATAAATGTAGGATAACGACGTAGATGCCTGCTGTTTCTATTTTTTAAACTTATAAGACTCACGTTTTTAACATCTCGTTTAATAGATCACTTTTGACATGTGTAACATTTTCTAATTCTACCCATAATCGACAACCACACTACTCTAATTCTTGGAAGTTCTAAATATATGATCCAATTTTGAAACATTGTACAAGAGCCAATATAATTTTCACTAGTGACATGCAAAAAAATATTTTGATAAATAACTCCTTTAATTGGAGAAAATCCATATTTCTGAACAAGTACATATTTTGACTCACAAATGTTGTTTTAAGATTGTTATATTTTTATATGTTCAACAAAGATGAAAAAGAATATGGAAATTTGATTATTTACGGGCTGTTTTATGTAGGATTTGCATTTATCATTTACCTTGCTCGTTATGCATAAGGTTTATGGGTCATTAAATAGATTTTTGTTTCTAACTTAAAAAAATGTTTTATTTTAATTTACGTGGGAACAGGAGAGAAAATCTTGTATGGGCCAGTCAGCAATTCTCAGCACTTGCTCATTGCTGGGAGGAAATCACGTTAAAATCCTCAGAAGCCGGAATGTTGACTGTCGTCAACAGACCTTCCGTTCCACTAGATATTTACAGGGTTTATGACCTATAACTTTGTACATTATGTTAGTAAAAGAGGCGAAACCCAGATTTTTTAACAACAGTTTGGACACACTCAAAATATTGTGAATTAAATAATCTGGTCAAATTGTAGGGTGCATAAAAATCTTGTTTATAGATGTAAAAAAATCCGGTTTGGTTAGGTTAGGTATCTGCTTAACAAAACCTTTCTTCATCCAACACAGATGGCTCTAGTCTAACTCACATGTAAAATATCATGAGATTTTTGATATACGTAGGAGTTCCAAAAAAATTCGTGCAGTTGTCAATCATGGGTAGAATGGTGAATGTTGCAGGAGTTTAAAGGGATCACTTGACCAGCCTATGGCAGGTAAAAGCCCTGTTACACCCGTACTTCTTTATTCATTTTCATTCATGTTGAGATGTCGAAAATGAAATAATGACTCCTGAGTGGAGAAGTTCAGATTTGTCAACAAATTGTTGGACACACTTAAAATATTGTATTAGTTACAAGTTTTGTACTGGCATATCTTCGTGAAACTTTATTTAAAAAATAATAACTACAATTTTTTTTTCCATATTTATTTTCTTTAGCCACTGACCGGGTTTCGTCGTTTACGACAGCATCAGACTGGCGGGAGGCTAGACAAAATTATATGTTAAGTACACAAAAAGGCAGGGGTTGAAAACCAATATTTTTATGTTTTGAATATTGAAAGCATTAACTTTGTGGATCATATTGATATATTATTTCGAGAAATAAAAATACTTTGTGTTCTGATAAAAACTAATGTTGATAATAAACTTTGTGTTCTTTAATAAATGAAATCCTTAAGAGGGCAACAGGTTGTTGCCGAAACTAGTTGGTTAATAAAAATGTGAGTGGATCAGAACACAAAGTATTTTTATTTCTCGAAATAATATACCAATATTTTAAAATTATTTTTGGACAAAATGAATTTAATTTTTTAAGACATCCCAACAAAGATGTGGAATATGGAGGTCTAGGTATTTACGTGGCTTATGACCTGTTAAAGGCTGGTTAAGTTAGTACTTAACATACGTGCTACAATTACTGACTCTACCCATTATTGACAGCCACACAACAATTTTGTTTTTTGGAATATTGATCAATCTCGTGACACAGTGCATACGAGTTCACAACTGCCATCTATATTCTTCTCCATTCATGTTGAAATGTCATAAAAACATGTCATATAACTCCTAAATGGAGGTAATCCAGATTTGTGAAAAGGTGTTTGGACACACTCAAAATGTTTGAAACTGAATGAATTTATGTAGTGTGTATAATAATAATTACGTTTTAGTTATGGTAAAGGTTTAGAGTTGTGGTTTTTTATACTTTTTATAGATTTTTGTATGTAAATTTTAATATTATATGGGTTAATCTGGAGCCGTTGGTTGACAACTTCTTGTAATGCACATTCGCTCACTCCTTTCAACAACGTCATATATGTATATCTAAAATCGTCAATTTTCATTTGTGCATGTTTTTGGAATGCCCAACATTATCCCAAATGTACTATATCCCAGCAAAAGACGCATATTTTCAACTTAATATATACACGCTACAAGGCAAAAAGTGTTGTTTTTGCATTTTGAAGATCTGTTGCATAGTCAAAAGTTTAATAAGTGGCTTGATATTCATTTTTAATACATTTTAGTATATTATTAAACTTTAAAAACGATCTCCTGAGAAATCAAGTTTTTTTTTATTATAAATGACGTTGTTGAAAGGAGTGAGCGATTTGTGTTTCGTACATTATTCAAAAACAAGTTACTATTTGGTTCTCCTTTTCCTCTCTTCCCTTCCGCAATAGATAATTTCCTAAGATAGTGTCGTTATGTCACAGTCAATTAAGTTCCAATTTGACTCACATATGGCAATGTTTTTGACAGACCCATGTCATTTCTGGATACTACCTCACCTTTAAACAATGAATGCAAAGCCTAGATAAGCATTATCGATAAACTTAAGAAAGGTGTGTTGAGATGGTTTTGGACATGTGGAACGAATGAGTGAAGAAAGAACGGTGAAACAAATTTATAAGGCGTATGTAGTTGGAAAAAAGGAGCAGAGGAAGACTAAGAAAAACTTGGCATGATCAGGTATGCAAAATACTTGAAAGCGGTCAGGTTAGAAGTCGAAATAATTGGCGGGTATGTATGAAGAGATGCACAAACGTGGAAGAGGCGAAGAATGTTTGCAAAGACAGAGTGGTGTGGCGTTCTGTCCTCTCTCTTTACCCCTGCAGGAAAGCGGCGTGCTGGTCAGTTAGTAAGTTAGTTTCAAACGATGAGTCTAAATTGAATTTTTTTCTAGAATTAGTCGAAATGCATTATATCAGACGAATGTACTTCAAAACGATATATGATAGATGTTCAAATGGTTATTCTTCTTATCCATCTTAGTCCTTATTACTCAGTGTTGTGACCCTTGTGGAAGCATTGACTCTTCTCCAGTTATCCTTTGACTAGCGTAGACGTAGCGCTCCAACCACCGAGATGCCTGCTGCTGCCTTAACTTGATCGGTCCATCGTGTGGGATCTTCCTCTCCCTCTCATCCCCTCCAGGCTACCGATCACAACCAGTCGTTCCAGGCTATCTATCCTCATTGCCAAGCGAAACGTGTCTAAAGAACTGGAGAATTGGCCAGACATTGCCCAGAGTCAAGCCATGCAAGTGTTACTCCTGGCGATTGGACTCGTTGGTGCGTCTAGCTGTCCATGGAATTCGGAGCATGTACCCCCAACATCACGTTTAGAAATCGTTAATTTTTCTCATTTTTGTTGTTTTTACAGTCCATTATTCAGCAGCATATCTTGGTGTTGTTACTCTTACTGAAGGAAATTATACAAGGCTGAGATTAGGATTATCGATAAAATTACGCAACACGAGAATATTGAATCTAATAATTCTAAAAAACATACCGGCCGATTATTCTGACAACTAATCTAACCACGCCAAATTTTCCTCGACTGTCTTCTGCTTCTATTTCCAGCTACATTTACTTCATAAATTTGTTTGACTGTTCATTTTTCATTCAATTCTTATTCCTAAACCGTTTCAACACACCATTCTTAAAAAAAAAAGACATTTCATCTTTGATGAAGAAATAGTGAAATCTGGGTTTTTAGAGAGCTTATTACCTGTCATGCGCTTGTTAAGTGACCACTTAATGAACAAGTATAAGACACGTGAACAAGTATTTGAAAACACTCAAAATGTTGCATTCTTTCCTAACAACCATTCGAACATCTTTTGTACACCGTTTGGCCGCACAATGGTATGAGAGATAGCATTACAACAACATTCAGTCTACTTTAATACATCGTTATTTGGTTTGATACATTGTATGTATTTTAATTTACGATGAGGGGATGAAAGAGGAATAATTGGCATAGTCAAGTATTTCTAATACGGGAAAGTGGTATAAGTTTTATCAATATTTTTTTCATCCTACCTCCCACCTAATTTTTCTATTTATTGTATTAAATCTATGAAAAACCGAATCATGTTCTATTTTTCCAAAAAAAAATAGTTGTTTTATTCTTATTTTTAAAAATACTTTCGATTGGGAACTACTGCCTAAGTCAAAGAAACGTGTCGATTTTTTCAATTGGACATATATCTTTTTAAATCTTATTAAGTATATTTTTACATATCATAATTGGTCTTGTTATATACCACGTTTTTTTAGTAAACTCGTTAATCGTATTTTGTTGCATTCAGCATCATTATTATTACTGAATTAAAAACGAAGATATAGAAAGAAATGTAAGGCTGAACTAACGATAATTGAAATATTTAAAAAGAAGAATTCTTTAAGGTTAAATGGTTAAATGTGGAGCGAATGAATAACGAGACAATGACCAAGAAAGTATATGTGGCGAATGTGAGCGGGAGAACAGAACGAGGACGGCCGAAAAAGACTTGGCACGTTCAGATCAATCAGATTCTAAAATATGGTGGTATCAAAAATCTGCGTAATCAGAGGGCATGTATTACTAGATGTATGGATGTGAAGGAAACGAGGAGTGTATGTCAGGATAGAAGAATATGGCGTTCCATCCTCTCTGTCTACCTATGCGGTGAAATGGCTTGATGGTATTAGTAGTAGTAGTAAAGGGTCCGCCAAATAACTTTTTTTTTTTGAAAATGCTATAAAAAAAAACTAAAAAACTTCGGCTGTGTGGCACGTAGCGCCGTCCTGTTGAAACCAAATGTTGCCAATATCCTCTTCTTCAATTTTTGTGAACAAAAATCCGTTCAACATGGCCCGATAACGATCGCCATTGACTGTAACGGCCACTCCTTGCTCATTTTCAAAGAAAAATGGCCCAATTATGCCTTTGGACCAAAATCCGCACCAAACAGTGACTCGTTTTGGGTGTACCGGCTTTTCAATGTATGCGTGCGGGTTTTTTGTGCCCCAAATACGACAATTTTGCTTGTTTACATACCCGCCAAGATCAAAATGAGCTTCATCCGAAAAGATGATTTTTTTGGCAAAATCGGCATCTTCTGTAAGTCGATCGCAGGCCCACTCAGCGAAGCGAAAACGCATTGGATGGTCAGTTGGCTTCAACTCCTGAACCAATTGGACTTTGTATGGCGTCATACCAAGGTCTTTATGCAAAATTCGTCTCAATGATGTCTCCGAAATGTTCAATTGTTGAGAACGACGGTGAATTGATGTTGATGGCGCTTCACGCACACTTTCTGCCACAACATCGATATTCTCGGGTGTACGCACTGTTTTTGGCTTTTCACGCTTTGGTTTATCGATGAGGATGCCAGTTTCTTTCACTTTTTTCACAAGATAACGAACATACGGAGCTGACGGTGCTTCTCTTCTTCCAAAAACCGTACGCAATTTTCGCACACATTCTGCAACATTACCATGATTTTCAAAGTAATGTCGCAATATTTCCCAGCGTTGTTCAAGCGTATACACAACCATATTCGCTCAGCGGAAAGATAAAACTAATTATCTGTCAAATCAGACATGAGCTAAGTGTTACCATTCACGAAATAAGCACTAGTTGAAAAAAAAAACTTTAGATGGCGGACCCTATAGTAGAAGGATCATTATTAAATACCAAACACGATACGGTATTTGATAATGATGTCAATTGTATCGAAACACGTGTCATAACCAATTCTAAGAAACAGCATCCAACAGACCTCCAGCATCTAAATATTTAGTATTATCGGTAAATTTATTTTTAAGTCAACCTTTAAATTGAAATAAGAGATATCGTCAGAGTCTAAAGTAGGGTGTTGACTAATCTAACCTAGAGTAACTTATCTAAGTAAAAACCAAAATAATACTGTTTGGGTCCTATAATTAGTTTCTTTTTATGCCTTTGGATCATACATATTTTGTCCGCTTCATAACGTAGTGGTAAGCACGCAAGACAACTACGATGGAGGTCCCAGGATCGATTCCTAAGAGGGTCAAAATTTACATTAGTAATTTTTCAGTCTAACGTTTATTTAATATCACCCTGGACTGGTATCTGAACCGCAAGGCTGATCACCGTTCATTCATGCATTTAACGATCAATATAACATTGCATCTGTGCCGTGCAGTACCCTATGCACCATTGGGTATGAATAAGGGTTTGAATAAGATAGATATCAGATTTTTTTTTCTCTTTTAATTGACCACGAGACTGAGCGTCTAAAAAACGATTTTTTTAAACGCCTTTCCGGGTATAACTAGTTTAATGCTACATATTCATAATAACATTGTGACCCTTCATCATAATTATCCTTTTATTGCACTTAATTGTATTTTAAACTTTGCAGTGTTTTGTGTATCGTGGACCAATAATGGTTTTTATACATCCATTATCTATTGCTAAATTATTATGATAGTTTCATATCTATAAATATCTTCTTTTCGTGTTCATTATAAATGATCGTATACTGCAGCCGTCCATAAAAAAATATTTTTGTTTCGTCGTACTGTTTGCAGTATTCAGAACTACGAAGATGAAGTACAAAATTTTATTAACATCTTTGGCATTTGGAATTTTATGTATCCATTTCATTTTTTGTGCCTCAAAAAATGGCATTGGTGATTTAACTGAGAATTATGTAAGATGAACAGTATTTGATTTTGGTAATACAATATAAAAATAGAAGAATTTAAAAGTTTTTTTTAAATAAAGATAAAGATCCTTAACAACTTATTTTTAAAATTATTGTTAGTGAAAAATTTGCCAATGAGATAAAAAAAATAAGACATTTCAATGGACAGTATTTGATGTTGTTAATGATCATTTAATAGAAGATTTTTTTTAAAAAAAGTTTTATATTAAGAGCAAGATCCACTTGTACTAGATTTTATTCAAAATTGTTAATAAAAAAATTCAATAATTGCTTACTGATAAGACGAAAGCGAGAGTTTCAAATCTAAACAAGATCTCCGTTTCATTAAATTTTGCTAACGTAAACTTATATTATGTCCGCCTCCGTAGTGTAATGGTCAGCACGCTCGGCTACCGTTCTGGAGGTCCCGGGTTCGGTTCCCAAGGGGGATAAAAATGAATATAAGTATTTTTTTCACTGTAATATTTATTCAATATTACATCCTGACAGATCCATTACAGACCTGAATGATGGAAGTTTAACTTCTGAAACATGTAGTCTTTTCTTTAGAAGTTTTTTCTTTAATCATTGTAACATGTCTTACATAGTATTAGTTGTAAAAGATTTCATAAAATTAACACCAATCAATAAATAAGAGATATGAAACATCGTTTCCCTGAGATAAAATATACTATATTAACAGTTGCTTAATATCTTGCTCCTCTTTTTTTTTGCTGTTTTTTTTGCTGTTTTTTTTTTCTTCAATTTGTTAATATTTTCACCATAAAAATGAGAAAAATTTTATTTTTATTACTCGCAAAAAACATGCATTTTTTTTTTATAAAATACATATTTAAATAATACAAAATAGTTGGTAAATATACAAAACATTTAAAATATTATATGACGTTTCTACCTCTCAAATAAAGAAGATACTTTTGTTTAGAGAGGTAGTTCGTTTAACATTTTTTTATTGATAAAATAAATGAAAACAAGGTTAATTAACATATTTATATAAATATACATTCCTTGGTATGGAGTCTAGGTAGAGGAGAGTCTTATACGTTTTTTTTAAATTTAGTTTTGAAGGTTTGATAATTTCTTATAGATTTTAAGTTTTCCGGAAGTTTTATTTTAATTTAATTTTATCCACGCGAAACGCTTTAAAGTTTAAAAAAACATTTAAGGGGCCATACGACACAATAGTTGAGTCACTTGCATTGTGTCGAGGGTTTAAAAGCAAAAATTCTACACATTTTGAATTCGACATCTACGTCGACCGTTTAGCACCAGAGAAAAGCTACATCGTTGGCAACACCACAAGTTTTGTTGATACAGGGCCCATAATGGTGAGTGCTTATGTTTAAATAAATATATTATATATATCGTAGTCATACAGGAGAAAGTGACCAAGCGCATTTTTTACAAAAATAAGATCATTGACTATTTGATATCTTACTAGTTTAAATCCTAAAATATATCCTAAAGGATTTTAAACTTGGAAGTATAATAAGCAAATTTAAATGGCCCTCCTGAATATTTTACGTTTTGTTAGTAGATCACTTTCTCCTTTACGACTACGATATGTATGTACACATTCATGTTTTTCCTCCTACTCCAGACATGACCACTTAAATTAGAAATCCTTGATCATACATTTATTAATATATATACACATATATATATATATATATATATATATATATATATATATATATATATATATATATATATATATATATATATATATATATATATATATATATATATATATATATATATATATATATATATATATATATATATATATATATATATATATATATATATATATATATATATATATATATATATATATATATATATATATATATAAATATATATATATATATATATATAAATATATGTATATTTATATATATATATATATATATTTATATATATATATATATATATATATATATATATATATATATATATATATATAAATATATATATATATAAATATATATATATATATATATATATATATATATATATATATATATATATATATATATATATATGTTTATTATATATATATATATATATATATATATATATATATATATATATATATATATATATATATATATATATATATATATATATATATATATATATATATATATATATATATATATATATATATATATATATATATATATATATATATATATATATATATATATATATATATATATATATATATGTATATATAAATATATATATATATATATATATATATATATATATATATATATATATATATATATATATATATATATATATATATATATATATATATATATATGTGTATATGTATATTTATATATGGAAACGATCCATCAAGGGAGGTTTCATAAGAATCTAGAATAAAAACAGAAATACCTTTCACGATTGTTGAATCAACTTTTTTTATACTCCATTTTGATTTTACTTAAACCCAAAAAACAACATTAAGAAAATAAAGGTTTATACTTAGATGATTGTTTTATTTTGTATGGCTAGAACAGTGTCGTGTTTGATTAACTATGCTGATGGGCGTGAAAGAGGCGATTTTTTTTAAACAACATTAAAATATTTAAAAATTAAATTTTGCTAGTAACTTTGTATTGTGGGGTAATCTATCCAAAGTTTAACATTATTATTGGATTGAATTCTACTCTTATTAACATATGCATGATAATATTTGACCTTAGATGAAACGTGTCACATATTATTAAACACTTGAGTGTTTGATAATGTCTTAATAAGACGAAACGATCATAGATATGTAAATAAAAGTAGAATTTAATCCAATAACCGTGTTTAATTTAGGACATATTACCCAACCATTCAAAATTGAATTCTACCAACTGTCTGCAGTTACAATAAATAAGTAAGTTTAAGAGAAATGTCCTTTTTTCAGGGTCGTATAAGGTTTTGGAAATGGTCGGGCACAAGATTTGAGTCAATGGTTACATATAACGGTAAAGACGCTTGCGTGGTGCCAGCTTTAAAAAACGAAATATTGGAAAAAGCCGTTTTAATTGACTCGAATTGCAATTTAAAAAAGGTACTTACTCAAAAACTATTTTTTTTTGCAAGAATATTAATTGAAGGTTTTCTTGGTACAAACCACTTAACTTACTAAATTCAATAATTTTTACGCTCTGAAATCCGATCCCTCTGATGAATTTGCGGCAAAACGATCTTTGAAAGATATTTTAATTGTGACATAAGGAAAATATGCAAGACGGAGATAAGCATTATCGATAAAATAAAGAAAGATCTCTAGAGATGGTTTGGACATCTGGAGCTAGTAAATGAAGAAAGAATGGTAAAACAAATTCATGCAGCGAATAAAATTAGAAATGATTTTACTTAATAATTGAGTTTCCTAAATTGAATTTTAGTGTTAAAAAACACAATCATAATAAATAATGTAACAATCGTTTCGCCTTGTTATGTCGTTTTCAAACGAATTCCGTTAATTTTATTCTAAGCTTCGACTGAAATTACGTTTTATTCGCCTGGACTTTATGAAAAATTATTTCAGGTGATGTTTAAAATGAATCAAAGGTAAATTTTTTTTTCAGGGATTCAAGGAGTTGAAAAAAATTTATTTACAAAAAGGTGCGCACATATTTATGGGAGATAAGTACTTTTATGGAAGATTCAAATGTCGGATAACATTTTTCACTCCCAATTACAACGGTATTTGCATGGACGCGGTTTTCCAGAATGTTAAAATATAAATGTAGGATAACGACGTAGATGCCTGCTGTTTCTATTATTTAAACTTATAAGACTCACGTTTTTAACATCTCGTTTAATAGATCACTTTTGACATGTGTAACATTTTCTAATTCTACCCATAATTGACAACCACACTACTCTAATTCTTGGAATTTCTAAATATATGATCCAATTTTGAAACATTGTACAAGAGCCATTATAATTTTCACTAGTGACATGTAAAAAAATATTTTGATAAATAACTCCTTTAATTGGAGATAATCCAGATTTGAGACTAAGAACATATTTTGACTCACAAATGTTGTTATAAGATTGTTATATTTTTAATAAATGTTGTTATATTTTTAATGTCTCAACAAAGATGAAAAAGAATATGAAAATTTGGTTATTTACGGGCCTTTTTTATATGGGATTTGCATTTATCATTCACCTTGCTCATTATGCATAAGGTTTATTGGTCATTAAATAGGTTTTTGTTTCTAAAGTAAAATATTTTTAATTTTAATTTGCGTGGGAACAGGAGAGATAATCTTGTGTGGGCCAATCAGCAATTCTCAGCACAAGCTCATTGCTGGGAGGAAATCACGTTAAAATCCTCAGAAGCCGGAATGTTGACTGTCGTCAACAGACCTTCCGTTCCACTAGATATTTACAGGGTTTATGACCTATAACTTTGTACATTATGTTAGTAAAAGAGGCGAAACCCAGATTTTTGAACAACAGTTTGGACACACTCAAAATATTGTGAATTAAATAATCTGGTCAAATTGTAGGGTGCATAAAAATCTTGTTTATAGATGTAAAAAAATCCGGTTTGGTTAGGTTAGGTATCTGCTTAACAAAACCTTTCTTCATCCAACACAGATGGCTCTAGTCTAACTCACATGTAAAATATCATGAGATTTTTGATATACGTAGGAGTTCCAAAAAAATTCGTGCAGTTGTCAATCATGGGTAGAATGGTGAATGTTGCAGGAGTTTAAAGGGATCACTTGACCAGCCTATGGCAGGTAAAAGCCCTGTTACACCCGTACTTCTTTATTCATTTTCATTCATGTTGAGATGTCGAAAATGAAATAATGACTCCTGAGTGGAGAAGTTCAGATTTGTCAACAAATTGTTGGACACACTTAAAATATTGTATTAGTTACAAGTTTTGTACTGGCATATCTTCGTGAAACTTTATTTAAAAAATAATAACTACATTTTTTTTTCCATATTTATTTTCTTTAGCCACTGACCGGGTTTCGTCGTTTACGACAGCATCAGACTGGCGGGAGGCTAGACAAAATTATATGTTAAGTACACAAAAAGGCAGGGGTTGAAAACCAATATTTTTATGTTTTGAATATTGAAAGCATTAACTTTGTGGATCATATTGATATATTATTTCGAGAAATAAAAATACTTTGTGTTCTGATAAAAACTAATGTTGATAATAAACTTTGTGTTCTTTAATAAATGAAATCCTTAAGAGGGCAACAGGTTGTTGCCGAAACTAGTTGGTTAATAAAAATGTGAGTGGATCAGAACACAAAGTATTTTTATTTCTCGAAATAATATACCAATATTTTAAAATTATTTTTGGACAAAATGAATTTAATTTTTTAAGACATCCCAACAAAGATGTGGAATATGGAGGTCTAGGTATTTACGTGGCTTATGACCTGTTAAAGGCTGGTTAAGTTAGTACTTAACATACGTGCTACAATTACTGACTTTACCCATTATTGACAGCCACACAACAATTTTGTTTTTTGGAATATTGATCAATCTCGTGACACAGTGCATACGAGTTCACAACTGCCATCTATATTCTTCTCCATTCATGTTGAAATGTCATAAAAACATGTCATATAACTCCTAAATGGAGGTAATCCAGATTTGTGAAAAGGTGTTTGGACACACTCAAAATGTTTGAAACTGAATGAATTTATGTAGTGTGTATAATTATAATTACGTTTAAGTTATGGTAATGGTTTAAAGTTGTGGTTTTATATATTTTTATAGATTTTTGTATGTAAATTTTAATATTATATGGGTTAATCTGGAGCCGTTGGTTGACAACTTCTTGTAATGCACATTGGCTCACTCCTTTCAACAACGTCATATATATCTAAAATCGTCAATTTTCAGTTGTACAAATTTTTGGAATGCCCAGAAAATGTACTTTATCCCAGTAAAAGAGACATATTCTTAACTTAATATTTACCTGCTATAAGGCAAAAATTGTTTTTTATCCATTTTGAAGATCTGTTGCATAGTCAAAAGTTTAATAAGTGGCTTTATATTCATTTTTAATACATTTTAGTATATTACTTAACTTTAAAAACGACCTCCTGTAAAATCAAGTTTTTTTTATTATATATGACGTTGTTAAAAGGAGTGAGCGATTTGTGTTTCGTACATTATTCAAAAATTTTCAACAAGTTACTATTTGGTCCTCCTTTTCCTCTCTTCCCTTCCGCAATAGATAATTCCCTGTCATAAGATAGTGTCGTTATGTCACAGTCAATTAAGTTCCAATTTGACTCACATATGGCAATGTTTTTGACAGACCCATGTCATTTCTGGATACTACCTCACCTTTAAACGATGAATGCAAAGCCTAGATAAGCATTATCGATAAACTTAAGAAAGGTGTGTTGAGATGGTTTTGGACATGTGGAACGAATGAGTGAGGAAAGAACGGTAAAACAAATTTATAAGGCGTATGTAGTTGGAAAAAAGGAGCAGAAAAAGATTAAGAAAAACTTGGCATTATCAGGTATGCAAAATACTTGAAAGCGGTCAGGTTAGGAGTCGAAATAATTGGCGGGTATGTATGAAGAGATGCACGAACGTGGAAGAGGCGAAGAATGTTTGCAAAGACAGAGTGGTGTGGCGTTATATTCTCTCTCCCTACCCCTGCGGGGAAGTAGCGTGCAGGTTAGTTAGTAAGTTAGTTTCAAACGATGAGTCTAAAAATTGAATTGTATTCTAGAATTAGTTGAAATGCGTTCTATCAGACGAATGTACTTCAAAACGATGTATGAAACATGTTCAAATGGTGATTTTTCTTATCCGTCTTAGTCCTACTGAGGGTTGTGATTTTTGTGAAAGCAGTGACTCTTCTCCAGTTTCGACTTTAGGCTGAAAATAGTACTGATTTTTTTTCCGTCTTATTCCTTATTAATGAGGGTTTTGATCCTTGTGAAAGCAATGACTCTTCTCTAGTTATCCCTTGACTGGAGAAGAGTCATTGCTTCCACAAGGTGCCTGCTGCTGACTTAACTTGATCGGTCCATCGTGTGGGATCCTCCTCTCTCTCTCATCCCCATCAGTCTTCCGATCACAACCAGTCGTTCCAGGCTATCCTCATTGTTACGCGCAACGTGTCCAATGAACTGGAGAAACCGTCGTGTACAGACGTTGGCCAGAGTCATAGCCATTCAAGTGTAACTCCTGGCGAATGGACTCGTTGGTGCGTCTAGCTGTCCAT
>NW_028282231.1:2500-38272 GCF_059751285.1 Brachycentrus maculatus | reverse complement strand
CTTTGTCATTTAAGTAATTGTAAAAACGTTAATTTTGGTATTTTTGCTTTGATACAACACAAATATTTTTTGAATATACTAGAATCTATAACTGTGAGGCACTGGTTCGCAAACGAAATCACATCCTTGGAGGACCACTTCTAGGCTCCGAGAAGATGAAGCTCCTACCACCAAGACAGGTCGTGAGCTACATGTAGGTCTTGAGAGTGAGCTATGATACAAAGGGAGATCATAATAGACCTAATATGGTCTCAATGACATAAGAGATGTAAGATCCCTCGACCTCATATTTATAAAATTGAAAACAAAATCCACTAGAATATTGTTTTATAAAGGTAGAGACGAAGTTTGTAAGAAGGTCCCGGAATGTACGGCCAGGAAAAGCGACACGGGTGTATATCACGGCGACAGTTGATTCGGGTAATTTATTCCCGAAACAAAAGATGTCTATCGCGGCGGCCAATCGGATTACAATAAATTTTCGAAGGAACCGCGGTATTTCAAAACATTTAGCAATATTTCATTGGTATTCTTTTTGAGTATCGTGAAACGGCCCACACGAGCCGTCACTGTATCTCACTTGACCTTTTAAAAGATTTTTTCGAGGAGTCGAGGATAAATCTTATAAGCAATAAAAGGGATTAAGATCCTAATCAATATATTTATTGTTTCGACTATTTTAATAAAGATTACAAAATTATTGTTCTATTTTGCACACACGATTATTTTTATTTATCAACCGAATGTTTGAGCTTGGGTGACTAGGAAGTAAAGATGGAAATCAAAATACAGCCATCTCTTGTATATGTTTTCATCTCAACATGGATGAAGAAGAATATGAAAGTAACTAGGAAAGAAAAAGCGTGAATCATTTTTTTTGTTTAAATAGTGGTAAATAAGTTTATCAACTTGTACTAACTTGACTTGTTAACAGTCCCTAGTAAGTATCCCTACATATATCTCCATTCTTCTTTTGTCAAGTTCCTTTTCTTAGCAATAATTCCAATCTTAGCGAGACGTGGAAATCAAAAGCGCCGGACTAATCACCATCCTGTTGTAAATTTATGACCATGTCAACACAGAGTCGAACCGACGCGGTGCCCTATGCACCATTTGGGTTCGAATAAGATCAAGAAAGAAAGAAAGATTAAAAACCTTAAAACTCTTTATTGGAACAACGACAAAAACATTTTTATATCTATTTTGTTCTTTGGTCGTCAAATTATGTGTCACCAAAAGTTATTGGGAAAACATAAAAAATATCGGTAATAATCCTGAGTGCATTTGATTATACTATATGTACATATCGCTCACACCTTTCAAAAACGTCATAAACCAAAAAACTTGATTTTTCATTTGATCGTTTTTAAATTTTAAAAATATAATAAAATGTATTAAAAATAAATATCAAGCCACTTTTTAAACTTTTTACTGTGCAATAGATATTTTTGGGTACAACCTGAAAGTTTTTTTTTCATTTAAAAAAATATTTAGTATATTTTAAAAAATAATTAAACCATACCTTTTCTTCAAAATACAAAAACAACATTTTCTGCCCTGTAGCGGGTAAATATTATGTTAAAAATATGCCACTTTTGCTGGGATATAGTACATTTTCTGAGCATTCCGAAAAAATGCACAACTGAAAATTGTCGATTTTCTATTTATGACGTTCTTGAAAGGACTGAGCGATATGATTTGTATATTATTATCAGAAGCCATCCCTAGTCGTTTTTTAATATTATTTTATAACCAGTCTCAAACTGGTTTAAAATGTCAGAAGTCACATGGAGGAATTAAAAAAATCACACTAACAAAAGATGTCGCGTGCTGAGCGCATGCCCCTTCGTGTGGGAACGGGAATCTAATAAGGGTTCAAACATAATACGGAGTATCATACTATTCATAGCACCAACCCCTCGATGCAGGGGTGAAGCGCAAACTAACCCTAGAGGATGTAAAGTGATCGTGTGATGTACAGGAAAGTGGCCATTCATTGAGTATGTGCCTGATATTATGAACAAATTTCGAATTTGATGCATCCTCTATCCGATCATTTCACGGTAAAATATTATATTTGAATTTTTTAATCTAATTTTACTTCTTATAATATCTTTTCTATTCTTGCCAGTACCCTTTACTATGACCTACATATAATGGATCCCACACACAGGCCATGCCTTTATGGGATCTTTTTTTGTATTTTTTTTGTACTTAAGTATATTTATTTATTTTATGTTGTGAAATGCAAAAGAATTTAAAATAAAGAAAAAAATATATTCACAGACAAAATAGTAATTAAAATAAAGATAATAACAGTTATTTTTTATTTAAATGCGTTTATCTTTATCATTTTAGAAATTATGGCCGCAATCCTAGAATTAATAATAATAATAATAATAAATCCCTTATCCGCACCCCAATGGTGCATAGGGCACTGTGTCTTATAAACGCAGTGTTATCATGATCGTTTTACACATGAAGGAAAGGTGATCAGCCCTCCGCTTCAGGTACCAGTCCATGGTAATATTGAATAAATATTACAGGGAAAAAATCACTTATATTTTATTTTTACCCCCCTTGGGAATCGAACCCGGGACCTCCAGAACGGTAGCCGAGCGTGCTGACCATTACACTACGGAGGCGGACGGAGACGGATCCTAGAATTAGGTTCAGAAATACTTGAGTAGAAATACTTTAGTAATACAGAGTGGATACCTGGGTGTGGAGTTGGATTTCTACCTGTGTTATGCTATTTCAAATGTTCTTGTCTGTTGTGAGCGGACACTGAAAGAACGTATGGTTTGCATCCCCTATATCTTGTCCACATTCGCAATACGGTGATGTAACACACTTTATATTATAGAGATGCACAGGCAATAAGAAGTGCCCAGACCTTAGGCGACATGACATCGAGATGGAAGATCTAGGCAAAGATAAGTTCCAGTACCATGGTTTGAGTGGGATTTTAGTTGATGTATTTAATTATCAACTTAAAATTGGCAATGAATAATCAGACCGTTTACAAAGGCATTATAGGAGACACATTCCATGGTTAAATTAATGTCCAAGGCAATGGTGGGATTCAGCCGGTTCGCTAGAACCGTAGAAAATTTAGAGTTTGCCGAACCGGTCCTTAACCCTTTGTTACATTACTTTCGATTGACTTTTAAATCTGTATCTACTATTATAATTGGAGCATTCTCAGTTGTTATATGAATGTTCTGTTTTTGTGGATAATAAAAAAATTAGTAAATGTAAAAACTATTTTTTTTATAGGGAGGGAGCTGGGGGTAGTGTCTAAAGGGCGTACCGGTTCTTGAAAATTTTGAATCCCATCACTGGTCCAAGGGAAAAAGTTCTTGTAGATATAACTTTATATATTATTACTATCGACCTTTATCCGTATCCAATGGTGCATAAGACACTGCATCAAACTGATACAATGATTAGTTGATATTTTTATTTCATTTGTACACAAATCGGAGTTTTCCACATCTTCTGTATCTATGTTGAGATATCAATATAAATAACTCCTTTGGTGACAAACCCAAAATTTTTAACATAATTTTTCTGCATTCAAAATATTTTGAATAAATAACTGGTTTGAAGAAGAAGAAGAAATTATTAAAATAAACTGTCCAATTTTTAATCTAGTAAATAAACGATGTACTTGGCAGATAAAATAAAACCAGAAAGTTGATTAGCCAGTCAGCGTACAATTACATGATGAAATTGTGAAAAATTCTCTATTATGTGACTCAAATCCGGTTCACTATCACTGTTAATTAAGTCATATTATCGTAAAGCGTTTGACAATAACTCGAATTTGTGTTAATTTCCCCCATTATGTATGTAGCATATGCTTAGAACATATACTGGTGCGTAGATAAGTAGATATGTGTATTTATTATCTTCAAATTATAATATTTAAAGTTCACTTATCGTTTGACGACAAAATCGTCAAATTCTAATGCTGGATCCAGTGTTTATAGAGGGAAGCTATACTTGACAGATCGGATCAAAAATTTAAACGATAACCGAATAATTTAGTGATGCTAATATTTTACACAGTTTTAAATAATAATTTATAATTCTTTTGTAAATAAATTATAACTCCTTTACTTATATTAACAAAATGTCTTTTACTTATGTTTACATTTTACATAATAAAAAAACGACTAAGTATATAGTTTTTTTCCTTTTTTATTTGGCCAGTGACCGGGTTTCGTCTTTACTCACATCACCAGTCTGATGATATCGGCAACGACGAACCCGGTCACTGGTTAAATAAAATAAATGCAGAAAAAACTATGGAGTTGTTATTTCAATATATACTAAATAAATTCCGTGAGTTTTTCGCCAACACAATCAAATCCTTTATCTCTACAATATTATATTTGATTTTTTTTTGTTCACAACGTTTTGAGTGTGTCCAAATCCTTGTCCACAAGTGGAATATGGAAGTCTGGAGATTTACGGGGCTTATGACGCGTCAAAGACTGGTTTAAGATATCAGTTTATGCATGTTTTATTACGTTTATAACTTATCCGGATTATTTTTTTAAAATTAAACACTTGAATAAACCACTTGATGAGTTTTATTTTTATACACGACTAGTTTCGAAAACTTGCAGATGTTTTCATCTTCTGGTAAAAATTAAAACTAACGAACAAAAAATATTTAGGGTGTATAATGCCGAATCAATAAATAATATAACTTATCCAGATATACATAGATAAGAATATTGTACCACTCTGGACTTATTCTCTATTATTTATGGGTTTTATTAAATACACATAAAAAATACTAAATTATCAATAATATTATTTTTTGACATCTCATCAAAGATGAAGAAGAATACGGAAGTCTGGGCATTTACGGGGCTGACGACCGTCATAGGCTGGTTTAAGTGATCACTTAAACGGGTAAAATTGGGTAATTAATAATGGGTAAAATTGGTGAATGTTACACGTGTGTAAATAAAATCACTTAAACCAGCCTATGACGGTCGTCAGCCCCGTAAAAGCCCAGACTTCCGTATTCTTCTTCATCTTTGATGAGATGTCAAAAAATAATATGAAAATAACCTGTAGCTGGAGATTATCCAGATTTTGTGAACAAGTATTTGGACACACTCAAAATGTTGTATGTATAATATTATTACGTAATGTCAAACGAGAGAGAAAACTTTATCGAAATCGATATTTCAAATGTAAATTGAGTTACATTGAGCTTAAAAGCTTAGTTATATCTAATTCCAATTAGAATAAAACCTACCTACTGTATGAAGTTTCGTTGATTAACACGATAAGGAATTTTGATAATTTTATAACGAAATGATTATCGATAAAGATTACAAAAAATGATAGAGAACATAACGTTTAAATGTTAATAATGATAACGTAAGATTGCTTGTAAATTACTACATACTTGACAATGCGTTATTTTGTAAACTCCCACTAATCCCCAAAAAATTACACACTACACTAGAGAATAATTATCAATACAGATAAAATAAATTACTCTCGCTACAAGTTTAATATTTTCGACAACGTACTATGTGTAGTCATTAAGTCTTATCAATCATTATATAACATTTATGGAAATAACGTATTATAATAATTGTCTGTGAAGCATCTCCAAATATAAATTGTTATCGGAACTATATTTATGGAGATGATAGTGGCGAGTGAATTATTATTGGCTGATAAGGCGTAGGTAAAGAAGATAATGTTTTAAGTCAACAGAATTTTGGGTATAAGGAGCACCACTGATATTATTCCACATATCGTTAACAATCAAAATAATAATGATTCGGACCTCACATACAAATGAAAGAATTTCAATTTTCCTCGGTAAAAAAAAAGGTTTCTTTCATCTCACCATAAAAATATCTAATGAAAATTCTAGTGATTCAAGCACTATGTTTCCAATTTGAACAGTATTATATAGAAGTTCCAAGAATTTGACTAGTGTGGTTGTCAATCTTGGGTAGAATTGGTGAATGTTACACGTGTGAAAAGTGATCACTTTAACCAGCCTATGACGGTCATAAGTCCCGTAAATATCCAGACTTCTTCTTCAGCTATGTTAAGATAAGAAATAACTCCTAATTGGAGATAATCCAGATTTGTTACCAAGTATTTGGACACACTCAAAATGATGTATGTGTGTATGTTATATATATATATATATATATATATATATATAATATATATATATATATACAAAAGTTCTTTATTCGATTACATGAATTTGAAAGGCAGAAATGATTTCACTCAAGACAATAGGTTATATAAAAGTCTTAAAAATATACATGATTTGGCAGCTTCCAAAATGACAGCTAGGCAAAAAATATAATTCAATTTCGCTCCAAATAATATTTTTTTGTAGACGAACTCATATTATCTACAAAAATGTTATCTAGATATTCCAAGCAATATTTTAATACAAACTCTTCGTAACACACATATTATAAATATATATATATATATATATATATATATATATATATATATATATATATATATATATATATATATATATATATATATATATATATATATATATATATATATATATATATATATATATATATATATATATTTATATATATATATATATATATATATACATATATATATATTATATATATATATATATATATATATATATATATATATATATATATATATATATATATATATATATATATATGTATATATATATATATATATATGTTTATATAAATATATATATATTATATCTTTCCGACAGAGTAGATATTTCGCTGTCCGAATGATGTTGGTACAACTATCATGTAAGTACTCATACATATTTCTATTTTTCTTCATCATTGTGTTGATTTTCCCTTCCAAATAAAAATTCGTTGTGCAAAAATTAATGGAACATGGATGTTCAATAATGCTAAGAATGGCAAACGTAACACAAGTATATAGTGATCGCTTAAGCCAGCCAAATACCAGGTCGGGATGCTACCCTGGGATGCTCAGACTATCTTCTTTCATAGTAAAAAGAACGATAGAAGTTTTACATCAAGTTGAAACACCTAAAAGGAAGAAAAATGATATAATATACATAATAATATAATAAAATAAATATAACAATCAATAAACTGAATATTTAAACATAAGAAAAATAATCACATTTTAATTTCTTTAATTTAATAGTATAATTTACAAAATTGAGTACAACATTTTGCGTATACATACTCGTACACGTACCTCCCAGTCTACTCGCTGTGAATTAAACGCAATAGATAGATACCATGAAATATAATAAATTTTGAAACGAATGTCAATTCTAACTGTACATTTTTTAAAGTACTTATTCTTAATACATCGTGTAAGTACACAATGTTTATTAAATAAAATCATTTTCAATATCGAAACATAAATATCTTCAAGTGCTTCTTATCTAATCGAAATTAGTTAGACATAATCTTAGTAGGTCTTATCGAATATATTTACAAGATCCCGCCGATAAGTATTATTTTTAATTATATATTTATACATATATTGGACTAAAATATATTTTAATAAATTATGCTATAAATATCGTTATTCAAAGAACAATTTCAAACGTATATTTAAAATGTAACTTTGTTTTAAAATCACTATAAATATTAAATTTTATAGTTATTTTATAGCAAAGTTACATTTTAATTCTAAAATGGAAAATCACAAAGTTAGTGCTTCAAATATAATTTAATAAATTATAATTTTAAACGTATCAAAATATTTTTGCAGGAAACCCACCAAGCCACCTTGTGTGTCTTGTCAGTGGAGTTCTTTTGACATACATTTTTTATTGTTTTAATCCATTTTAACCTAATATACACAAGAAAAAAGAGAGAGAAAAATTAAGAATATAAACTATTTTACAATTTTCATATAATTAACACTTGATCATTTACCCATTCCTTTATTTTACCTTTGTTCCATATTTTATTTTGACCTCTAACCTCCATTCCAATGTTCGAATGTGTTCCAGTAGTATGAAATGTAAATTAATTAAGATAAACGAAATTAGATGCTTAAAAAGTCATTGAGATGAGAGGAAGTTTTATAATTTACAGGGTTATAGCCTGTCGTCCGGGTGAAGCAATCACTTTTGATAAAAGTTTTATTTTCATTACTAAACCATATTCAATATAAAAATTTCTGTTGCTTAAATATTTGATATAAAATCAATATTACGTAGAAAAGAAATACATACGTTCATATATCGCTCACTCCTTTCAAGAACGTCATAAATCAAAAATCATCAATTTTCAGTTGTGCATGGTTTTCGGAATGCCCAGAAAATATACTATATCCCAGCAAAAGTGCCATATTTTTAACTTTATATTTACCCGCTACAGGGCAGAAAGTGTTGTTTTAGCGTTTTGAAGAAAAGGTATTGTTTAATTTTTTATTTTTTATTTACTAAATATTTTTCAAATAGAGGAAAAACCTTCAGTTTTTACCTAAAAAGATCTGTTGCACAGTAAAAAGTTCAATAAGTGGCTTGATATTTATTTTTAATTCATTGTATTATATTTTTAAACTTTAAAAACGTTCTCCTGAAAAATCAAGTTTTTTGATTTATGACGTTCTTGAAAGGAGTGGGCGATATGTGAATATGTCTGCACAAATAGTGTGTCCTCCTAGGTATATTTGAATATTACGAACAATACATACATTACATTTAATATCATTATGCCGTCGGCAAATTTAAAATTGTAGTGATTGTTCTGTGCAAATAAGATAAAAACAGAGGATAACATTAACAACTATAAGTGATTTATTCGAAATAGATTCATGTTAAACATTTGTTTCCCAGTCGATATTGTACAATACATTGTAAAGGATAGTGTCGGTGGTCTAAAACTCATGGGTAACGATTTATAGTTGAAAATATTACTACCAAATACAGTGGAATCTCTCATAACGAGCACCTCTCATAAAATAAAAAAACATGAAAAACTTGCTCCCTTAACGAGCGACATTTCCCATAACGAGTTACGGAGAGATGGCAAGTCGAACCGGGACTTCCATCAAAGCAAAAAATATTTCGTTTAAAGAGTGAGATTCTGGAACGAATTACGCTCGTTATGAGAGGTTCACTGTAATACCGAAAAAGTTCTCACGGGACAGGTCAACGTTATCTCAATTCAAGTGGGTACTTAACTTTGCAACTACAGTAAAACCTCGATATAACGGACCTCTATCTAACGAAATTCTGATATAACGGACAAAAATTGTAATAATTTTTTTAAAAAATAAGAAACGTCCTGTTTATTATGTGGCTTAGGAAGATATTTTACAATGGCTAGAAGTAGATAATGGGTGATTATGACTGAAATTGAAATGCCTGATGATGTTTTGAATTTAAAAAATAAGGATGAAAGTGAAGATAGCGAAGAAAAAGAAACAACACTGCCAAAAAAATTTTAGCGGTAAGATCAGCATCTGATTTAAATACTTAAAACTAAAATTAGTACATTTTATCCTTGAAAATAGTAAAGTCAAAATTATAAAAAAATCAGCGGGTATGTGCGAGATGCGAAATAAGGAGATGCATAATGTGAAAAAGGCGACAAAAATGAGTATCCGTATACCATATCCACGATAGAGTGCTGTGTTTTCTATCTTCTCTTTTAACTCCCGCGGGGAGGCAGCGTAGTGATAATTTAGTTTTTTTTTAATATTTTTTTGTAATGTATTTTTCTAGAAACCGAACAGCTATGTTTTAAGTGGCACCGTGTATGGTAACTATTTCTGACATATCGGGTTCATGCAACCAAAAAAAGTTATTGTGGTTTTAAGATAACCATCTTGGTTATTTAAAAAATATATCCAATAACTTATTTTAATTACTGCGTTGGGATTTAACAATGGGCACTTTATGCTAATACATCATTTTACATTATTTATTACAAAAAGGCAGAGTAAACAAGTAATAACAAGCCAAACCACACAGTCCATCAAATTTTCAGCTAAGAAGTACGGTTTTAGAACAATAACCGTAGTTTGCAGATGAAGAAGATAAGTTAGTTAATAATTATTCATCATTAAGCATTATACAGAATCAAAGAATCACAGAACTTTAAAAAATATAGATAACACTTTAATTGTATCCGTATTTTTCAAAAATGTATTAAATTATTATTGTTGTTTTTTTTTTATTCATTTCACCAACACAATTTAGCATTTTATCAACATAATTTGACATAACGCCTCCGTAGTGTAATGGTCAGTACGCTCGGCTACCGTTCTAGAGGTCCCAGGTTCGATTTCCAGGGGGTAGTCTAACAAATATAAGTGATTTTTTCACTCTAATATTTATTCAATACTACCCTGGAGTCGTACCTGAAGCGGAGGGCTGATCACCTTTTTTTCATGTGTTAACGATTAAGATAACACTGCGTTTATATGATGCAGTGCCCTATGCACCATTAGGGTGCGGATAAGGGTTTAAAGATGAAGAAGAGTTTGACATAAATTATATTAATATGACATAAATTAAATACTAATAAATTAAATTCTTAATTCGTGGATCACGACCCAGTACCGGGCTATAAAGAATTTTATCGGGTGGCTAGAAAAAACTAATAAAAACTTTTAAAAACTAATAAAAACTAACAAAAAGTTTTTTTTTTAATTATAAAAATCTTAAATATGATTAAGTCACGTTAAATCAAGACTATTTAAAAATCAAATAATTGGTTTAATCGAGATAAACGACCTATAAGTCCAAAGCAGGATTTTTAACACTAGCAGATTGAAAGTCGAACCGGATCTCGAAGTAAAGTGCTTGTCTTTTTCACCAAACCTGTATTTTTTTATTGACATGGAACAGCATCAAATTGGATAATTCAATTACTGGATATATTTTTTATATAATTACAAATATTTGTTTCTTAGATAATCATACATACTAAGTTATAACTTTTTAATATCATCATTTTTCCTACAACCCAGAAAATGTGATAAAAAATTTGGGTTATTCCAAATAAAAAACAAAGACAAACTCACATTATCATATTTACATATTATACATAAAAAGTCAATACAGTTTTATTTAGTTAGCATTTGCTGCCTTATCACGATTAGATATTTTAAAAAAATATTAATAAAGATTTACTTATCATTTTTTGACATCTCATCAAAGATGAAGAAGAATATGGAAGTCTGGGCATTTACGGGGCTTACGACCGTCATAGGCTGGTTTAAGTGATCACTTTACACACGTGTAACATTCACCAATTCTACCCATTATTGACAACCACACTACTCAAATTCTTGGAAGTTCTATATATATGAACCAATTTAGAAACCTTGTTCATGAATCACTAGAACCTCACTAGAGACATCTATTGGTGAGATGTAAAGAAGCTTTTTATTAAGCAGAAACTCTTATATTAGTATGTGAGATCCGAATCCTGGATTATAATCACACACATGAGAAACGCCAGAAAATACCATTTTCATTTTTATTATTAAGCTTATAATTTGACCAGATAATTTATTTACAACATTTTGAGTGTGTCCAAATACTTATAAATTATAATTGGAGATAATCCAGATTTTGTGAACAAGTATTTGGACACACTCAAAATGTTGTAAAGATTTACTTTGTGAATATCTCTATTTCTTAAAATCTATTATGACACGTGTTTCGATGCATTCCGCATCATTTTCAAACATCGTATGCAACACGGGTGCGGAATGCATAGAAACGCGTGTCACAATATTTTATGAGTAATACATAGTTGTACGTATTTACCAAGTAAAATGAATTTAAAATGAATAGATATTACCACAAAGTGACTATTATATAAATTAATGAAGTGTTAATGATTATCTAAGTGTCTACCGTTTTATTTAATTAATCAATTCATTTATTTTTAATTTTTAGATTGTAGAAGTATTATTAAAATATCAATATTATAATCCGTCATGTGCCACACATGTTTTTTTCTCGCAAAATTCTTAAACGAAATTGTATTTATCTATAAGGTCGGTTGCACATTAATTATAATAAACAGCTTCCAGTAGCTCTGAGATGACAGTGTCTGATCCTCATCTCCTGTCATTCGGTAGCGACTTCGAATCCACGTACAGGCAAACAAATGAATGTCAAGTATCTCATTTCAACAAGTAATATCAACTTTATTCATAAATAATAAAAAAAACTCTTATGTTACTAATGATGCAATTTTAGCTATTTATTATTATTTATGTATTTAAATATTACAAAACTTACTTTTTCTTTATAATAATACGCAGATAATTAGGCAATATGTAATGTGAAAAAAAAACAAATAAAAAACTTTTACAAATCCGATGAGAGCAAAATGAACCTAATATAGATAAAGTTTTTTTATTAGCAGAGTTTATCTTCCTTTATTATTTTTTTTTTTAAATATGGCTTTTAAAAATCATTTAAATTTTTAATAAAGTACAATTGGGTCTGTTTTGTAATGGAACCTATCCCTTATTTTTGTATGTAGTTCAAGTCTTTTTTATGCGAATTCACATAAAAAAATTAAAATTTAGACTAGTGCAGGTTACAACCGTTAAAGTGTGATTGTGTCACTGGCACAAAGTTAAGCTCAAATCTTACATCATATTCAAGAGATGCTTTATTGGAAAAAAAAACAGAAAAATCACTTGTAATTTGGATTGAAGATTTATCTCAAAAACGATTTTCCATTTGTGGATATTTAATAAAGGAAAAAGCTCTTCTGTTTTTATTGTTATAATTTTTTTATAAAATAAAATTATGTGATTTATGGTACATTCTATCATTTTGATTTGAAGTTATGCGATTTTTAAAAATAATTTAACCTATCCCCCAGTTTTGTTTGTACTTTAAATCTTTTTTATGCAATTTTTTTTATCGTAACGTATCTATCGCATAAAAAGAGACCCAAGTATATATTAAAAAAATTTATGATTTATATTTAACAATTGACTAAGTGCCAAACTAGCGTTATAAAATCTAAAAATAGTGGTCAAGTAAATACCAGAAATCTCTTTTATATTGCATTAATTTTTTTTGCATAATGACCACAAAATAAATCATTTCACGTTATTGTTAGACAAAATAAAAATACAGGTAAAACTTAATTTCGATTTTTATTACAGTTAACCACTTTTCGTTCTGAACCGACGATATACCTACCTATATACCTATTTATCAACTTCGCGAACCGTGTTAATTTATGTATACTAAAAAAGAGAGTATGTATTTTTTATAGCGTTATTTCGTCATTATACCTTATTTATTTGCATCATAATTTCCAGCATAATTTGCTTCATATTAATAAATATCTATATAACTACCTACGTTTAATATTACAATTGGATATATTGCATTTTGATGTACTATATATAACTAAATACTTATTAAATACTTATTAAACACTTATTAAACAAATAAAATAAAGTAAATACTTATTAAACAAAGTAAAATAATACTAATCAAATAAAGTAAATACTTATTAAACAAATAAAAAAACAAGACATACTAGTATAGTGAAAACAAGATACATATCGCTCACTCCTTTCAAGAACGCCATAAATCAAAAAACTTGATTTTTCAGGAGAACGTTTTTAAAGTTTAAGAATATAATGAAATGTATTAAAAATAAATATCAAGCCACTTATTGAACTTTTTACTGTGCAACAGATCTTTTTAGGTAAAACCTGAAGGTTTTTTCTCCATTTGAAAAATATTTAGTATATTTAAAAAAATAATTAAACAATACCTTTTCTTCAAAATGGAAAAACAACACTTTCTGCCCTGTAGCGAGTAAATATAAAGTTAAAAATATGCCTCTTTTGCTGGGATAAAGTATATTTTCTGGGCATTCCGGAAACACGCACAACTGAAAATTGACGATTTTTGATTTATGACGTTCTTGAAAGGAGTGAGCGATATGTACATAAGAACGATTTACCCATTTATGTATATATGTAGTTTTAAAAATTATCGGATACATAATAATAATAATAATTAAACAATTTTTTTATCTCCACCCGGTTGTGCGTAGGCCGTTCTAATGAATTGATGCATAGTTGTCTTTTACGTTAATAACGCATTGTCATGTTTTTACATTGTTAGTCTTACCATACTAGTCTAGAGTAATATAATATAGTTAAAATATAAATTATATTGAAAATACGACATTTTATATGACAGGAACAGAATTCGGAACATTATGAGAAGATCGTGAAAACTACTACTCCACCGGGTGGATAAAAGCAAACTGTTCTCAACATGTGAAGCCAAATCAAAATTTCAAAACAAACCAAAAGTTTTAGGATTCAGAATGCAACACGTAACAACAATGTTTTTGTCAACTGGTCAATAAAACCTGCTTATATACATGTCCGCCTCTGTAGTGCAATGGCAGGACGCTCGACTACCGTACTGGAGGTCCCGGGTTTAATTCCCAGGAGGGGTCAAATAAATAAAAAGTGATTTTTCACTCTTATATTTATTCATTTAACTACCTGGACCGAGAGCGGAAGACTGATCACCTTTCCTTAAGGAATGTTAACACATTAATGTGTTAACGTTCAAGATAACAATGCGTTTATATGATGTAGTGCCCTATGCACCATGAGCGTGTGAATTGAAATTGAATCGAATATATATAAAGGAAGTTGACATTGATTGATCCTATCGTTGAATGATAATTGAGTGACGACAATTATTGTTGACAAATATTGGGACATGATGGGACTCACGTTTTAGAGGTTTGGGGTTACTCTGCTTCCGGCGAGACATGTCCGGCGGGGGGGCGGGGGTGCCCGCCCTCTCCTCGCCGCCCTCCGCCCTCGAGGTCAGGCCGCAGCCGCCCGCGCCCTGGCGCTCTCCGGGGGGCTCCAGGAGACACTTCAGAACATAACCAGACTCCAAAAAATAAAAAATAAAACAACAGAAAAAATCAACACGAAAAAATCGAGTCACAAATAATGTCCGACAAAAAATAAACAACTGAACAAACACGACTGAAAAATTATAAAGCAAAAAAAAAAACTTCACAAAGTGGCCGCGAAATGTTTACGCGCTGAAACGTCAAACAGCTGATTGCTCGGAGCACAGAACACAACCATCCGGCGTCGTGTCTCACGCGCTACTGACAAGCAGTGGGGATCGTTCCCTCTCTCGACTTCGGCGTCCCGACGCGGCGATACAACCTTCGAAGCGCGTCTGAAAGAAACCACTTATTAAAAACGGCTAATCTCTTTCAACAGCCTAGCAAATCTTTCGTTATCGTCTGTGTACCTTTTTTGCGTTGGCAATCTCGGGATGTGTGATTTGCGAGCTGATGAGGATGAAGTACCGCTTCCCCCTTCTGCGGCAGGGCGGGAGATGCTGCCTATGTCCCGCCCTAAATGTGTTCTGTACGTACCGCCCTGACAGTCGGCAAGGTACCGCCCTGATGGTCGGCAAAAGGACGTAAGAAGAAGAGAGCTTTAGGAGTTTCGGTGACAAAATTAGATTGAAATGTTTTGTTCAAATATTAGATGTACATTGTTTTTGCTACAGAAATGTCACGAGATTCATTTTTTTGTTCACAAATAGTGACGTTTAACAATTTTATGTCCTAATGTACGTCGAACACATCGCTCACTCCTTTCAACAACGTCATATATAAAAAAGCTTGATTTTTCAGGAGATCGTTTTTAATGTTTAAAAATATAATAAAATGTATTAAAAATAAAAAGCAAGCCACTTATTGAACTTTTTTACTGTGCAATAGTTTTTTAACATTTTTCTCCATTTGAAAAATATTTACCATATTTAAAAAAAAATAAACAATGCCTTTTCTTCAAAATGCAAAAACAACACTTCTGCCCTGTAGCGAGTAAATATTAAGTGAAAAATATGCCGCTTTTGCTGATATATAGTACATTTTCTGGGAATTCTGAAAATATGCATAACTGAAAATTGGCGATTTTTGATATATGACGTTGTTGAAAGGAGTGAGCGATATGTACTAGTACTCTATTTTCATAAAATCCATATTAATATGCCTTACTGACAATACTAACAGTATGTTTTAAGTCAAAGGAAGTATAGTATAATTAAAAATAACGTTATTGCTGTCCAAAATTTAAAAAAAGTTATTATTTGACTGTTTACAAAAAATAATACAACAATAAAAACCAAGTGTGACGGCTGCATAAAAACATTAGCGTGTACATAAATAAGTCAATCGTAAGTGATTCGACAATCACTTTGTAGTAATATCCATCCATTTTTTATTTAAATCTTGCTTGGAACCACTTTCTATAGAAATGATATTTACCACCTAAAAATTAAAATAAAAAGGTACGTTAGTCAAACATAATAAAATTAATTTATTAAATTAAACTTCCGCTGTACATAATGGATTTCAGTACTATACGTAAATGTTGTTGAAAATGTAATTACGTTTTTCTTAAACTTATTGCGAGGGAGGAAGAAAAAGGTATTTGTTATGTAAGAAGTTTGTTTATTATAATTACTTTTTGGCATCAAAAACTCATTTATAATATAAAATACAATTGAAAGCCTACATTTCTAATTTGTTTAATTTTGCAATCGTCAAGCATTAAAATACGAAAAAAAAATTGAAGCAATAATGCATTTAAAAACATTGAATATACATAAGTACATGTGACAGAAAATAAGTGACATTGGTAGAGGAGCACGCTGTCCGCCATGAGCAATTTAGTATTGCTTGTTACGTTCAAAAGATGCCGCTGCGATTGTTTTAATTTGTTCATATTTTTACATTTTTTAATGTAACGTTGTGTCAAAATTTTCAAAGCAATCCATTAATCGAATATTTGCATTGTAATATCTTGAATTAGGTGACTTTGTACGTATGCGCTTCATCGCGTGATTAGTGTTGTTAGAGACATCGCTCACGATAAACCACGATTATGATTGTTCCTATGTTTGTTTTCTTGATATGATTTTATAAGTTATATGTACCTACCTAAAAATGTCTCACGTGGTTTATTATTGTAGTATATCTTATCAATTAGGTGTATGCATTTTAAACTGCCGTTTTTTTGCTAAATTTAACCATTTTCTCGATACCAAAGGGAAGGAGTGCATTAATTAAAATAATTGCCGTCGCTAACTACTACTTTCGCCCATTTTTCTGGCAAAACACGCTATCCGTTCTGGTAGAAATCCCGGTCTTTTGAGGAAATCGATTGGACTTTCCAATTTTGAACTTCCTTATAGGAACCGAAGTGCTGTTCCAACAGTCCATGTTGCACGTATTGAAGGAAACAAGTGGTGATCTGAGGAGGCTATATCTGGTGAATACGCGGGGTGGAGTAAGATTTCAACGTTTCCTGGACTGGCTTAGCCACATACGGCCGGGAATTGTCATGCAGCAAAATCACTTTCTGAATGGGCTAACAGACACTACCATGTTTGTTGGCCCATTCACTACGTTTTTCCCTTAAAGCGCGATTCAAATTGGTGAGCTGCTGTCGGTGACGATCAGAATTGACTGTTTCACTATGTTTCAAAATCTCTTAATACACAGTATCTTTCTGATCTCACCAGATGCAGATCAAAGCCAACTCTCCATGGATGTTCCGTTTGGCTTGTGATGTTGATAGTTATCCCGGACCAACCATTTTTTTGCATTTTCGTGACAGAGTTTGAGATAAACCTTCTCAATCATTCTCCAGCAGCAGTTTTCTTTCAGTGAAAAGCGAAAAGTAAAATTTCCCGCGATTATCCTTTTTTGGTGCGAAACATGAAATTTTCAAGTCTATGAAAAAAATACTTAATGAAGCTGCAAATAAATGACATCATGCGTCTCATAGCAGATATATAAGAGCATTAAGCAATGCGTTAAAAACTTCAAGTACGTCCGCATACAAAAGCTAGTGCCATCTAACAGCAAACGGCCTTTTCATATGAATACACCTATTTTATTACTTTATAATATGTTTTATTATTTGCCAAATGAACATCTCGTCATTTGGAAAATAATGAATCATAAAATAATGATTTGAAATAAGGGTTTTGTTGATTGAGGCGTTAAAAAAAGTATTGTTATAAGTAATAAATAAATGACATCAGCGTTTTTCTTTGGGAACAATTTTTTTTTATTTGAGCGTTAAAGCGGGCAAGTATGAAGTAAAGTTACTATTAGTCCTTATATGACGTCGGTACCCGACGTTTCCGGTTTCCCGACGTCCAGAAAACCTAGAAAATGTCAAGATATTTAAAAAAAATATGAAGTCTTGAATGTTTCTAAAAATAACTGAAGATAAAAATACATACATGTAGATGGATCAGAAAATATTTTAATGTGTCTACGAAAGGCTGTAAAAACTATGAAAAACCTAAATTACTCTTGTCAAATACCGTTACAATCATTGGAAAAGAAACAAACACATCTGCATTTTCGTCATTCAAAAATATCATAGAGGATATTTCCGAATGACTAACGACGAATTGTAAGAAGATTTTGAATTTAATTAATCTTTGGAAATCATTCAAATTTTTGTCCTAGAAGGATATCTCTGAAAAAAAATGCAGATATGTTTCTGATCGATAGTATAAAGACGCATGAACCCTATCAGGCTAATGATTACAAGGATTTGAGTCTGAACTGCGAGACCTATGTGTCAAGGACTGGTTTAAAAAAAAGCTGATGAAGGATTAAAATGTGTTCATTATTAATAATATCGTTATTTAAAGGTAACTTAACTTTTAATTTTGTAAATAAAATATAATAAACGTGACCGTTGCACATGTGTAAAGAGATCACTTAACCAGCCCATGATATACATAAGCCCTGTAAATACCCAGCCTTCCATATTCTTCTTATGTTGAGATGTCAAAAAAATGTGAAACTCCTAAATGGAGAAAACCCAGATTTGTGAACAAGTGTTTGGACACACTCAAAATGTTGTGAAAACGAAAATCTCCTGTTTTTTTTTACAACGGGAGTATTTATAACGTCATCTTTTATTTTTCGTTTTCATTTTTAATTTTTCTGTGGGTTGAAAAATGCTGAAATGTTTTACTTAAATACACTTCTTTAACTAATTTAGGCTCTGAGATTGATCCAGGAAATCGGTACTGAGAGGAATACAGGCTGATGAGGAGACCATTACCCCAACAGTGAGGAAGAAAAGAAGGAAGGATAAAAAATAACGTAGCTTATCGAAAAAAATATGTACGAGTAACTATGTAACGATGTAAAATAAAACTTGAGTCTTCAATCATCCATATTTTTCCAAATTTATTATTAAAAATCATATTCTACTCTATTAGGGCGTTTGTGCACTGCACGGAATTTTACCGTCCGGCACGTCAGTTAGTATATAAAACGGATGATTGGCTTGGATTGGCTTGGATTGGCTTGTGCTTTCGTCTTTCTTTCTTCGGATCGGTGTCTCAATCGGTGCGTGATCACGGTGCGCATAAATTCAATCACGCTAAACCGTCGTAGTCGATTTTATTTTTTAAAACCGATCTGCCGGACAGTAAAATTCCGTGTTGTAAAAAAGCTGCCTTACTCTATTGCTGAGCCTTATCCGCACCCTATGGTGAATAGGGCACTGCACCGAATGTAAGCAATGGGTATTCGATCATTTATTAAATAAAAGATCAGTCCTGCGCTTCAGATACCAGTCCAGAGTAATAATAAATAAATATTGGAGTGAAAAAACACATTTATTTTGACCCCTCTGGGAATCGAACTCGGTACCCCCCTAGTGTGGTAGCCAAATGTTACTACTACACTATAAAGATGGACAAAAAGTTTTTTTTTTTGTATAATAAATATTAGCAAATAGGAAAAGGTAGATGATATCTTATATTATATATGGAAAATGCGTTTTCTTTGAATAAAGCTTGATAAAGTTATTGAAAGAAAAGTTATTGCTAGGAACAGATTGAATGGTGCACTTAAACAGTCATACCAAATAAAACCCAATCGCTAAACTAGCAGTACACAATGGAGTCTTGGTTCCAACCCCAACGTATGGAAGTGAAACATGGAGTTGACAAAATAGGATGAAAGTGGACCGAATTCAGTCAAAATGCGAACTCTCAGACGAATATGCAGAAAAAATTATGTATGATAGATGTTCCAATGGTAAAATAAGGAAGAAATGCAAAGCTGAGAATAGGATTATTGATAAAAATAAAAACATGTGAGTTGGAATGAGAATAGAACGGTAAAAAAAATGAGGCGAATATAGTTGAAAATTAGAGCAGAAGAAGACCGAGGAAAACTTGGCAAAATCAAGTATGTCAAATACTTGAAGGTAGTTGGAATAATTTGCGGGCATGTAGGAGATGTATGAATGTGGAAGAGGCGAAGGATGTTTGCTAAGACAAAGTACTGTGTCGGAAGAAATTTCTTTATAAAAGTACATATTCCTGCAAATAAATAATAATTTGTTCCCTCCCGCCCTCTAGGAGTGGTAAATACCAACACAGTTATAACTTTATCAATAAATATTGTGCAATCAAAATCGTAGTTTAAATAAATGCAACGCCAGATGGCATTACTTTTCTTTTTTAAAGTGTGTTTTTAAACGTTTTAGGCTTATTTCAAAATGCACAATAGATGTCTCACGTTGCTATCCGAGTCGCAAACCAAATGTAATGTAATTCCTGATAAACTTTGAAGTCGCTAGATGGCATTAATATCACAAATATCATAAAAATTCTGACGAATAAATAGCAGTACATATGTACTTGTTAATTAAATAAATTAATACTACCTTTACTTATAATAATACAATATATGTGTATTGTTTTGTTTTGCGATTTGGCTTTTTTTGTACGTTTTATTATTTTTAGTATGCTTTCTTTAAAAAAAAAAATTGATATATTATTTTGTCCATTTTTGCAAAATATATATATTTGAATGTATGTCTTTGTAATTGGCTTTGCGCTCATATACATGTAAATTTAAATAAACAAATATTAGATATGTTGTATACGATAGATAAAATAAATATAAAAAAGCGTTCTTGAGATATTTTGTAAAAGTGGCGTGATGTAAATTAGTCGGATATAGTTATTATTAAAAAATATACGAAGTCAAAGGATGTTTTAGCAAAAAAAAAATTGATATACTTACATAATATGTATTTGCATTATGTGTGTATTGTGTAGGTACCACACACGCTGATAAAAAAAAACGAATACTTACGTTACAATCATTGTTTTATTCGTAAGAAAAATGCAATTATATGAAAACACAGTATGTACATTTTATCAAAATACCCCATTTTTGGTTTATTTCTTTTGTATGTCAAGGTTAACGGAAAAGAACAGTAAATTTTACTTCGTACATATTTATTTTTCAAGAACACGAATATCAGTAAGACCCACTCATTAGAAGGGAGAAAATATACATCTGTCTTCTTCGTCCGCGCCTTTCACTTTTGACTACAAAGCTATTTTTACGTCATTATTACTTGCAAGCTGCGGACCTCGACGGGCCCATTGAAGTGCACACACCCTCTGCCGAGCCCACCAACGGAAAACTTGACTTGGCAAGCATGTTCACCATAATACTAAGGCAACGAGCAAAAAAGTTACTAGAGTCACTTGATTGAGTGAAATTGAACAAATTAGAAGTCTGCTTTTTTTTACTTATGACCTGCAGCTGCTTTAAGAATTTAATTATTTTGAAATAGGTGTCACGGACTCGGTGAGTGGTCACAATAATGTTTGCGTATTATGTATTTTTACTAAGTAACCGTCACGCGCTTTACGCAAGGGTAGGCAGAGAGAATAAAACGCCATACCACTCTGTCTTTGCAAACATTCTTCGCCTCTTCCACATTCATGCATCTCCTTATACATACCCGTTTTCATACATACAATTGACTCATTATTGAGAGCTGCATTATTAACTGATTCTAGGGAGTATGAATTTTATTGACTTAAGTTTTACTTAGTAAATACCACTATGTATTTCTTAAAATCTCTTTTGACACGTGTTTCGATGCATTCCGCATCATTTTCATACACGTAAAAAAAATGTATAAAAGACAAAAAAAAATTGTTGCGTTAAGTTAAAAAATATTTTTTTCAACGTGCATGATGTACTAAATTTACTAAATGTACAACTTCGTAGAATACCTTTATTTTGGTTAACTTTTCATAGTCCGCCTCTGTAGTGTAATGGTCAGCACGCTCGGCTACCGTTCTGGAGGTCCCGGGTTCGATTCCCAGGGGGATCAAATAAATATAAGTGACTTTTTCACTGTAATATTTATTCAATATTACCCTGGACTGGTACCTGAAGCGGAGGGCTGATCACCTTTCCTTCGTGTGTAAAACGATCAAGATAACACTGTTCATATGAAGCAGTGCCCTATGCACCATTGGGGTGCGGATAAGGGTTTTATTATTATTATTATTTCATAATCCTAATAAAACGTGTGTTCGTCCTTATTCGCGTATTCTACCAGATCCCTACGTTTTCAACATACTCATAAGGTTGAGAAGAATATATATTACAAAAATATATAATACCTAAGAGTTTATTATTTGCATTTTACCGTTATCCATCTACATAAATAAATACTTGCCTAGGATACGTTATGCGAGTTACGTATGCATAAAACTATATTCAAAATGTTGCAGTATTATTTAAGCCTTCACTAGTGTGCAAGTGATTTAAAATGTTGCAGTATTAACATATATATGTAAATATTTAGTATTGCACAATCTTGATTAATATTGATTTATACTTGACTCACTCATTGACTTAAGTGCTGTATGATTAATCAAAGAATATTTTCTTTATTAAATATACATACAATATGTAAATGTAAATTTACCATACAAAATGTTTTACGTTCTATATACAAGCGTTGAGCCTGTGTTTGACCTATGTTCAGGTCAACTCTGATGGCGCTAGGTCTACCAATTCTACTTTACAATTATTATAATAAAAATGATAAATTTTGATAATTTAGATAACGCCATTTTCGTAAAATACTGCCTCAACGGCGCTTTACTGTGAATTGATTGGCGAAAAGAAGAAGTGGAAATGATTTAGCAAACAAAAGTGTTTGAAGTTTCTTTCTAAAGGACATCTCACGCTCACTATTTCTAACTACTGGTGGAAGAGCATTCCACGCCATCGACCGCAACAGCATAGGCACGTTCGCCAAATTTAGTGCACTGTTGCAACCTGCTAAGATCACTTTGCCCATAGCAGTTGTAGCCGATCGAAGCCAACCAATTCGTCTGGAATACACAGCTGTTTTAGATACTCTATGGAAAGCGTAACCAGCGCTTTTTTTTTGATGAAGTAGTGGGGTGATGTGGAATTTTGGAAATTCCAAAAATCAGTTGCAGTCGAGTCATTTTATTGTTTAGTAGACCGGTGTATATGTATATACTACTACTACTACCATCACACCTTTTCCTCGAAGGGGTAGGCAGAGAGGATGGAACGCCGTCGACTCTAGATACTACAAACACATTTATCGATGGACAGGCATTATGAACTGGCAGATTCTTGCGAATACTTATAATTTGCTTAAATAATAAAAACATGTACTTGTTGTTTTGCTGATTTGAGTCTCAAGGGAGAGATAAGAATCACCAGAACAACACGTCCAGCAATTAGCCAGCCGGTGAAGTGGTACTCTTTAAATTGGGTGGTGTCGTGTTGTCAATTAAATTCTGACGTTTAGGTGTGGCTATCATGAGATGTTCTGTTTTGGACGAGTTTAATGTCAATCTGTTTTCAGCCATCCATCCATTCACCCATTCTCTCAATGCACTTATTAATAGAGTCACCGCGTTTATCTCTCGTTTATTCTCCTCCGGTTTACAATAAAAATAAATTTGAGTATTATCCGCTTCAGCAGTGAGAGTACCTTTCATCCTTTTAATTATACTTCTTTACAGAAGTGTTTCTTAGCAACCATCAACTACAAATAAAAATATGTCAATAAATGATTAATGCCTTTAAAATGATTGCACAATAATGAACCCGGTATCTTTATATTCATTATTAGTAATACTATTATTTCATTGTAGTTTTGTGTCTTATCTCGGCTACGTTCTGTCATGTTTTGACTACATTCTATCTGTTGTATTGTCACTTGCCTGACTAACTGTCGTATCTGCTTTTGGACAAATTCCCAAAGGAGACTATTTTGTTGGGGGTTATTATCACCATTTTCATACGAAATGTATACCACCCCCCCGTAAGTTATAAAAAGTTTTAAAGATTGTCATATGTTTATTTATCGATATATTGATGTATTCTTAAATGTAATCATAAATGGATGGTTTGACTCTGGCACGACGGATGCACACGTCAGTTCTTTACACACGTCGCGTGTGGCAATGAGGATAGCCTGGAACGACTGGTTTTGATCGTTAGCGTGGGAGGAAGAGAGGAAAAAGGAAGATCCCACACGATGGACCGATCAAGTTAAGGCAGCAGCAGGCACCTCGATGGTTGGATCGCTATGTGCACCGCAGTCAAGGGATAGCTGGAGAATAGTCATTGCTTCCACAAAGGTCACAACCCTCAGTAATGAGGAATAATGTAAATTTTATTTATTTTATATTTTATTAAAATTAAAAAAAAAGGAAATTCTTTAATCCTGTTAAAATTTTACATTCCCATTAAACATTTCTGGTCGCGGTGTCGCCTTACATGGTCGCTGAGAACCATGAGCTTTGTGACCATATTTGTTTCCACCGCGACTTAGAACGTTACATGGGCCTTAACAAAAAGTCCATCAAAAATAAAAGCCTGCAGTCATCCTCTGTATACTATCTTTTTTTAATGATTTAAAATTTTCTTTTTTAAATTACGGTAGCTCAGTATGTAAAGTACATACATATTCAACCAAACCAAATTTACATCGAACATAAGTAGAAACTTGGAATAACTCTTTAATCCTTTCACTTTCTCTTTTCATTCGTTCATTCAAGAGATGTCACTGATAATCATTTTTTTTCATGACTGCAACAGTTTTTATTTGTTAACTTTTTTCGATTCCTGAATATTTAAATATCGATTCATTATTTGAAAATACGCATAAGTATATGCGAAAATACGTACATATCGTACATATGCTAAAAATTGCGAAAATTGATAGCACAATGACTAAATTGACCATACGTCCCGTTTTGAACGGGACCGTCCCGTTATACGATACTGAACAACGTATTTTTTTCATATTTATATTATTTATTTCTCTTATTTTCTTTATCAACATTCCTTTTCTTTTTATTAATACATAAAAACTATGAAAAATTACGTGTTTTCTTGAATATGCATACTATTACGTAAAAATTGGTAGATGTCCCGTTTTGAGGACAAAAATAAATGGTCACGTTAACAATGACTATAACTCGAGAACGAGTGACATAGATACTATGGTTCTTTACTACTTTTAATGTGAAAATAATGAACAATAAGTATTATGCAATCAATTCAATTTAGATCCAAATTAAATTATTGATTTTGAATGAAAAACGATTCAATTTTACCCGTTCAATTTTGAGAAATCGTGGTAAATCCAGTCAACTTTATACCTAGTATTATCGATGAAGATGCAGGTATTATTGAGGAAGACCGAGAAAAATTTGGCATCGGGTATGTCAAATACTTACATACGGTCAGGTCAGGAGTCGAAATAATCGGCGGGTATGTATGAGGAGAAGCATGAATGTGGAAGGGGCGAAGAATATTTGCAAAGATAGACATATCCTGGCGGGGAAGCGGCTTAATGGTAAATCCATTTTGATCTTCAATAATGACAGCTACGACAGTTGGACGGGAGAGCGACGACTTACATGTCACAAATATGTCATATGCAATATGCGATACGTATTCGAAATATTATTTATCGCATTTGGCATACAAAACGCAACACGCGGAGCCGGCGTGCCCTCTTTGACGACGCTTCTATTTCTGGTCGTACATACTTACAACTTCATAATTATAAAATTAACTCTTTCCATATAATCTCATGTACTCCTGGTACCTTCGAATATAAAATTGAATGTGTTCGGGTATATTAACTAACTAACTAACATATTATTAGATTAAAACCAATATTTTTAGCTTTTCCGCTTTATTTTTATTTGACCAGCGACCGGTCTGATGATGTCGGTAACGACGAAACCCGGTCGCTGGTCAAATTAAAATAAAGTGGAAAAGCTAAAAATATTGGTTTTAATCTAATAATATATTAAAATGCAATTCCATCACGTGTCAGTGGATAATATAAATCTAACTAACTAACCATCACGCCACTTCTCCGCAGGGGTAGGCAGAGAGAATAGAACGCCACACCAATCTGTCATGTTTATTTTTAGTACAAATTCAATGTTTTTTGTACAATGTCAATTTTTATTAAAGTGTTGTTTTACTTTTTGTTAAATAAATAAAAAAAAATTAACACAAATATTCATTAATATATCAAATATAATCTCATTGACGTCAAGAGATGTTGAATAATGAAAAATTCGCGTGCCTTTATTTATTACTTCCAGAAATTGGATGACCCCTTAATCTTAATAAATCGCTCACTCCTTTCAAGAACGTCATAAATCAAAAAAACTTCATTTTTCGGGATAACGTTTTTAAAGTTTAAAAATATAATACAGTGTATTAAAAATAAATATCAAGCCACTTATTGAACTTTTAACTGTGCAACACATATTTTTAGGTAAAACCTGAAGGTTTTTTCTCCATTTAAAAAACATTTAGTACATTAAAAAAAATAGGTAAACAATACATTTTCTTCAAAATGCAAAAACAACACTTTCTGCCCTGTAGCGGGTAAAAATAATGTTTAAAATATGCTTCTTTTGCAGGGATATAGTACATTTTCTAGGCATTTCGAAAACATGCACAACTGAAAATTGACGATTTTTGATTTATGACGTTGAATTTGAATTGAATCAAGAAAGGAGTGAGCGATATATGTAACTGTTCTGTAAAATTTCCAAATAAAATTAAATATTGCTTGATGTATAATTTTTGTGATATTAAAGTTTTTTTTCTAAAAACTTAAAGTTAGATGTATTTGATCGCCTAATAAAAGAACAAATATTAAACACGTTCTCACATAAAAAATAGAATATGTTAAGTTTTAGGCACTCCATATGGAAGTGATGCGTCTGCATTGAACTAACCGAACACTATTCGAAGAAAGTTCCTGGACAAACAATAATTTGTTAATGTTTTTGTAGGTTTTTACGTCATTACTAATTACTATATAATGTATTTGCACAATGAAGGTCAAGACCCTGGAAAAAACACATCCACACATATGGAAATACACAAATATGTAATTGGAATGAATAAGACCAATATTTTATTTAATGTTTCGGTATCAACTTTGAGGTAAGACATGTTACAATGATTAAAGAAAACACTTCGCTCACTCCTTTCAAGAATAAATCAAAAAACTTGATTTTTCAGGAGAACGTTTTTAAAGTTTAAAAATATAACACAATGTATTAAAAATAAATATCAAGTCACTTATTGAACTTTTTACTGTGCAACAGATCTTTTTAGGTAAAACCTGAGGGTTTTTTCTACATTTGAAAAATATTTATTATATTTAAAAAAATAATTAAACAAGGCCTTTTCTTCAAAATTCAAAAACAACATTTTCTGTCCTGTAGCGGGTAAATATTAAGTTTAAAAAATGCCTCTTTTGCTGGGATAAAGTACATTTTCTGGGCATTCCGAAAACATGCGCAAATGAAAATTGGCGATTTTTTATTTATGACGTTCTTGAAAGGAGTGAGCGACTTGTTTTATACCAGTTGAGTTTTATTAAAGACTACTAGTTTCGGAAGCTAAACTTCCATCATTCAGGTCTGAATAATAATTGTTATTCAGACCTGAATGATGGAAGTTTAGCTTTCGAAACTAGTAGTCTTTAATAAAACTCAAGTGGTATAAAAACAAGTGTTTTCTTAAATCATTGTAATAAGACAAATCATAAGGCAATTTCACGGAAATTATCAAACATTTTTGTAATTCAGAAAATTAAAACATGTCGGGTTGTGGTCCCGTGGTAAGTGTCGCGGACCCTTGAGTCTTGAGATTCTGGGTTCGAACCCATTCTACCACAATTTGATACCTATTTTCAATAATGAGCCGCTTAGGCTCACAGAAATACATAGTATCAAATTTAGGTATTTTTGTAAATAATAAAACACAAATACATTTCTCTTTAAAAAATAATATAAAATAAAAATTAAGGTTCGAAATTATTTTCCACCAAAGTCCATGTTTTTGGGAATTTCTATTAAATGTCGTTATTTTGAAGAATAACATTTCCTGATAATTTATTATAATGAACGTTGAGATGGTTTGGACATGTGGAACGTATGAGTGAGGAAAGAACGGTAGAACAAATTTATGAGGCAAAGGTAGTTGGAAAAAGAAACAGAGGAAGAACGAGGAAAACTTGGCTCTATCAGGTATATCAAATACTTGAATGCGGCCGTTCAAGAGTCGAAATAATCGGTGAGTGTATATGAGGAGATGCATGAATGTGGAAGAAGCGAAGAATCTTGGTAAAGACAGGGTGGTATGGCGTTCTATACTCTCTGCCTACCCCTGCGGAGAAGATGCGTAATGGTTAGTTAGTTAGTCGAATAAAAGTTGTCCACCAAAGTCTACGTTTTTTGGGAATTTCTATTAAATGTCCCCATTTTCTGGTATTTTGAATAATTACATTTCCTGATGTATGACGGTTGCTAAATTTTCATCCTATTTCTAGAAAACTGTACTTTTCCTATGACGTGTCAACTTTATGTTCTCCGTAATAGTTCCGTTTACTAATAATGCGACATCGTCGAAAGGGTAGAAATAACGTAAGTCAGAAAAAATGAACAGTTTACGGGAAGCATGTAATGTCGATGAGTGAACCAGAATTAGTTACCTAAACGAAACGATTACTGAACGTGACGTAGTCGAGTTCATCCTTTGTTGTGTGTTCCCCTCGCCTCCTTACCCCGACACACCCCTTCGATCCATAACATGACGCTATTCTAGTACAAATATAGACACAGAGAAACTAATTATCGAGCAAAATCTAACCGTTTTCAAAAGAGACAAACCCTTTATAAACAAATATATTTCATACGCTTTTCGCAAGCACTCTTTTCTGCTTAGTTTCATTTTCATGGCCGCAAGACGTCGCTCCGTGAGAACGAGGCGTAGTGTTGCACGCTGTCGCTTCGTGCCTCGCGATGACGCGACCCCGCGTGACGTCAGACGGTAGCAGTCGCTGTCCACGTGAACAGCACGCCTGTGATCACGCGGCGGCCGGGTGATCGGCGCGCGCTGATTGGCCGAGCCGGCCGAGCCCCCGGCCGCTATTGGTCGGCACGGGGCTATCACGCACTCACACCCTACTCAGGCACAATAACACGAGGTAGCAGCCGCGAGCGAAAACAGAAAACATTCATTCGCAAACCGTCACTCGCGCTGCTAGGACGCGAGCGCTCAGCTAGAAACTGTTACACTTTATTGCAATTATTACAAATATTACAAACCCAATTCGTAATTTATCAATGCGAGAGTATTTTTTTAAGCATTTGATATCATATTACGATAAAATTTCAATAAAAAAGACCATATAAAATAACAATTTGTTTTTAAAAAGTTGGCTTTGTTTTGAAAGTGAATTTTGAGCCCGATTGAACTTGGTGTGTTGAACCTGTAAAGTTTATGTTGAATAAGTGCTCCAATGATTTGTGGGAAGATGGAGATTGGAAGAATAGTCGTGGACGACCAGATGTGTGCTCCGCTGTCACCACCATCCACCCCTCCTCTCAAGGAGAACAAAGTAAGTTTTTTTTTAATTATTTTAGAATATTTTATTTGTTTGGGAATTCTACAATTATACATAAAAAAATAATTAGTTTGACAAAGATAAAAGCCAATTAAAATAATTCCACATCTATGTCACGAATACTGTCGTATATTAAGAGAGAAAAAGTAAAGAGAGAATGGGTGTATGTGAGAGTATGTTATTATTTGTTCCTAATATATCGCATTTTATAATATTTGTTTTCAAATAATTTGAACGTTATTTAAATTAAAATATATTTTTGAAATGTAATTAAACTTTGAAAATAATGTTAATCAAATTTTAATGAAACAATGGTCATATTAGTGCAGAAAACGAAAATACCATTGTTCCGGTTAGTAATCTTGCATATCGGTACTAGTAAGTTTAGTAACGAGTTGAACAGCTGACGCCGTACCCCGCCTCGCCCCGCCCCGCCGCGCCTCCACTCGTACATCGCTAATAATCCTACCTCTCTTGTTACAGGTGAACTTTCACTGCGTGGAGAGCTTCCTTCATGATGCGCTGCTGCCCCCCCCGCGCTGCTCCCCCGCCCCGCTCACCCCGCAACCCTCCGACTCGGAGGAAGAGGAGCTCCCCCCGCCCCCGCCGCGGCCCTCCGTCATCATGCGCGCCCACCGCGACGGCACGTGCAGCCCGCACGACCAGCCCCCGCCCGCCAAGAGGCCCAGGATAGAAACGGAGAACGTGCTGAAGACGCTCAAATTCAAAATGGGAAACAGGAAGGAGAGGATATTCATCAACAGCAAATACACCGACCATTCCGCGGTGCGACCCTCGCCAGTCCTCCCCGCACCCGCCCCGGCGCCGGCTCCGGCCGCCAGAGTCCCCGCTCCGGGGGCCGCGCCCTCCGCCCCGGCTCCGGCGCCCGTGGCCGCCGTCTCGCCGCGCGTGAACCCCCTGGCCATGAAGAAGGCCGCCTGTCCGCCGCCGGCCGCCTGCCCGCCGCTGCCCGCGCCGCTGCCCGCGCCGCTGCCCGCGCCGCTGCCCGCGCCGCCCGCGCTGCCCGCGCTGGCGCCGCGGCCCGCGCGCGCGCTGCTGGTGGGCGGCGCGCTGCTGCTGCTCGCGAGCCAGCCGCCCGCGCGCCGCCGCCAGTACGAGTGCGCGCACCCGGCCTGCGGCAAGAACTACTTCAAGTCTTCGCACCTGAAGGCGCACGCGCGCACGCACACCGGCGAGCGGCCCTTCCTGTGCGCTTGGCCCGGCTGCGGGCGCCGCTTCAGCCGCTCGGACGAGCTGTCCCGCCACAAGCGCACGCACACGGGCGAGAAGAAGTTCGGCTGCACGGTGTGCTCGCGCCGCTTCATGCGCTCCGACCACCTGGCCAAGCACGTGAAGCGCCACAGCCGGCCCGCCGCGCCCGCGCCCGCCGCCCCCGCCCACCCCCTGCCGCTGCTGGCCCTGTACTGAGCGCATTCCTGTCCCCGCCCGAAGCTTTAACCGAAGCCTCCGCCTAGTCCGCACTAGGGAGGACATCAGCCGCCGGCTGACGGAGATATCTGTGATTTTGTTCTTACGGAGTAAGAATTTTACTAAGAAAATATTTATTTTCGAAACGACTTATATTTGTATAGATTATAGGATATGCAAAAACTTACTATGTGTACTTTACCTACCTATAATAATTATTGATTTTATATTATATTATCGTCGATATATAAAGGAGTTATTAAACAAAAAACTATTTATGTAACCATCTGTTTTTAATTTTATACCCTTAACAAATACATAACCGGGAATCCAATTATGAAATATGTATACAAAAAAACAAAGCGCTATCCGATAACCGAAATAGGTTGGTTCGATAGTGATTCCTCAGCTATTAGGTCACTATTATGACGTGACCTCATGTTTGGATAGATACATGTCTCAGTATAGATACGACACACACTTTTCATAATTGTGTGCAATATGTCAGCCGAGAGCTCGCTAGCCTGATAACCGAATGTGCTTATATCGGTGACCACGCTGCCTCGGCGTGCTCACACCCACAAATCAATATTGCGAAACGGCTCGCACACCTCCAGTCGGCGCTCGCGAGACGGAAATAGCCTGGCTAAAGCAAACAGTCCGTCCGCGCTGTACAAATTTTCCTCTGCCACGGTTGTGTGATTGCTCCTGACGCGTGCGAAAGCTCCCCGCCCCACCAATTTGTATGATGACATACGCACATCATGAAAATGTTTTCGCAACTACCGTATTTTATGGACTATACTATTTAAAACGTACTTTTTTCTTTACAAATTGCCTCCCATATTCAGGTGCGTCTTACACTCGAAATTGATAAAACATATCTCGTTTTTTTGTTTAAAATTCCATTGATTTCAGAAATTTCATTGATTGATTCAGCAGTAACTTTGTGGTAATATCAATTAATTTTTAATTAAAATTTTACTTGGTATATATACCAATATCCGTCCTATTGTCCACCTCCGTGGTGTAACGGTTAGCGTGTTTAGTTACCGTGCTGGAGGTCCCGAGTTCGATTCCCAGGGGGGTGAAAATAAATTGGGGTAATGTTGAATAAATATTAATGATTTATCATCAATATTTATTTAACATTACCCTGGGCTGGTCCCTGAAGCGCAGGAGCGATCACCTTGCCTTCGTGTAGGTAACGATCAAGATAACAGACACTGTCAATACGATGCAGTGCTTTATGCACCATTGGATGCAGATAAGGGTTAGGTAAAGAAATACCAACTTTTATCAAAATTTATTGTGACACATGTTTCGATGCATTCCGCATCATACAGTATTTGAAAATGATGCAGAATGCATCGAAAGACGTGTTACAGTATAGTTTTAGAAATATATAGTGGTATTTACCGAGTAAAATTTCAGTTAAAAATGAGAAATATCCCTTTAATGCTGGAAATACCGGAATCTACGGAACTAAGTTCATTTCTGAGTTCCTGGGATTGTGTGTATTTCCTAGAGATCTCCTAATGACTAATTAACCTCCATTTTCCAACCAGATTCTTGGATGAACATCGGATTACAGAGTTTATTAGTTTGTCCGAATGGTGAAAATTACGAATACAGAGAGAACCTGACAAATATCGGTGTTCTGTATTTTCCTTAAATAATATCAATAGCATTACATAATGATATATTGTCTCAAGAATTGCACGTGATACAACCGTGTTTACACGGGTATAAAGTCTGTCTGATAAGGTGAGACATTCTAAGCTTATCGCTTATCTTGCATTTTAGAACAACTATTTATAAAATAGATTATAGATTCCGATAAGTTGTCTGCAGTGATATCTGTCAAAAGCACCTAATTGTTTTAATTTAATGAATCGCTGTTACAGACAATAGTCTGCCATAGCGTGGAAAATTTTGTTATCTTTTGATTACTAGTAAGTGATTAAACAACACAATCATTATTATGATTGATTATGGGCAAATATGTCACATGTGACAATAAATGGTTTAGTTTAGTTGTGAGTGATCAAAGGATAATAATCCACGTTGATAAATGGATTAGTTATTCAGATATGTGGTTAAGGATCTGATGGGGATATTCCGTGATCCTGTAAAATTTATTTATTGATTTGGCGTATTTTGTAGAATTCAAGTAATTTTTGAATCAAACACAGATATTTTGAGTCTACTAAGTTGTATTTTATTAACAAAAACACATAAAAAAAATTATAGTGTGAAGCCACGTTTTTACAAGCGACATCGAGTATTTTACGAAAATGGCGCTGTATAAATTATCCGAAAATATTTTTATTATTATATTATATTTAAAAAGACATTTTGTTTTCTTATTAAAGGACATTGAGAAATTGAGAACTGTCTTAAGTTAGCAATACTGAGATCAACTTGAATTTAATCTATGTCGCATCAACACGATTAATTAAATAAAAACACAGTTGAATTCGTAAATTTTGCTCGAGATGTGGGAGCAAGGACACTTTTTGTACACAGAAACATAAATAAATATTATTTATAACCTATACTTAAATACTTTTTTATGTATGTCCATCCACCCGTCTTTATGGTAAAGAGCACTTTCGACATTATTCTGTCGATGTAAAAATAAACTGACCTCTACTAAAGCTAAAGGACGAAATATCTGTAATGATCTAAACTATAAATATTTACATTTTTAACACGAAAGCAATTAAATTTATTAAATTTATTTACTTTTGAAATGGCGACTTGTACCAGGATGCCAGAATTCAAAGAAGAAAAAGTAGTTTCTCTTTTGATAAACAGATTCTTGGAAGCGCTTCAGATTGATGAGTTGAAAATACAAAACAATGATTAAACATATGGTATACAAATGCAGAGAACTTATGGTTTAATTCTAGTGTATAAAGAGGAAATAGTGGGTGGATTCTGTGATACAAAACGCAACGATTAGTTGTAAATTTTCCAGAAATTAAGATTAAAAATGGAAAACTTGAAAAATTTTAGCAAATACAATATTTTACAAATTTTTATTTTAAAACTTCAGCAATTTTACATAAAGAGCATACATAACATTTACGGGCTAATTTCTATAAAGAAATATCTTCATATCAACTAAAAGGTAATTTGGATTGATAGGCATTACAGTAAAAAAATATTAGGCGATTATAGTTAGAAATATCAACAGAGGAAGACCGTGGAAAACTTGGCATCCAAGTATTTAAAATACTTGAAGGAGGTTTGGTCCGGAGTCGGAGTAGGAGTATGTTAATAAAAAATACATTTTATTAGTTATGACAAAAATACAACAGAAAATCAATATACAGTATTATATTTACTGGATAGTACAATACATACAATACATACAATACATATAAGTACGATGAAATTAAGAAAGGTGTGTTGAGAAGGTTTAGACATGTAGAACGAATGAGTGAGGAAAGAACGGCAAAACAAATTTATGAGGCGAATGTAATTGGAAAAAGGAGCAGAGGAAGACCGAGAAAAAAAGGGCACGATTAGGTATGCCAAATACTTGAAAGTGGTCAGGTTAGGCGTCGTAATAATCGGCGGGTATGTATGAGGAGATGCATGAACGTGGAAGAGGCGAAGAATGTTTGCGAAGACAGAGTGGTGTGGCGTTCTATTCTCTCTGCCTACCCCTGCGGGGAAGCGGCGTGATGGTTAGTTAGTTACAATACATATACCTAATACGTTCGAGTTATATGAATAATATTTTCATACGGAAATACAACATCTCACAATTTAAAAATTTCATATCTTTTCAGTTGAAGTAAATATAAATATAATTTTCTGAATAATAAATAACATCTTGAACATATGAAAAACCAGGAAATCAAACAAATAACAATAAGTGCATATATAATACTGCGTAGCCTTGTGGTGAAACTGTTAATATCACAGAATTTCCTACCAATTAATTTTGTATGGCTTCAATGAGAATCCAACATAAACCCATTAGTCTTAGACATGCCGTTAAGAAAATGCGACAATTTTCTTGGCTAGAAACAGCATCTAGAATGAACTATGTGCTAGGCATCCACTCACTTTCCCTCTCTCCTTTTATTTGTGGAATAATTTAAAATAGACAAAATTAACTTATTGCATAGATTCGAGCATAATTGTTTTATTTTAGAATATAATAACTGTTCTGTTTGACTATTCTTACCCAGGTGCCAAGATCGAGAATGATCTGACGACCACCTATCACAAGGTCGCAATTCTCATATCGTCAGTTTACATATCGCTCACTCCTTTCAGCAACGTCATAAATCAGAAAACTTGATTTTTCAGGATATCGTTTTTAAAGTTTAAAAATGTAGTGAAATGTATTAAAAATAAATATCTAGCCACTTATTGAACTTTTAACTGTGCAACAGTTCTTTTTAGGTAAAACCTGAATGTTTTTTCTCCATATGAAAAATATTTTGTATT
>NW_028282230.1:0-29436 GCF_059751285.1 Brachycentrus maculatus | reverse complement strand
TCCCCAACCCCAACCCCAACCCCAACCCCAACCCCAACCCCAACCCCAACCCCGCGTGGCTTAAAAAATTTTCAACATTTTAACAAAAGAATATAACTTATCAAATGTTTTCAAATTAAATGTATATAACTTTATTCTACTTATAACGAACCAATATTAATCAATCATAATTTATTTCTTAATTTGCTATGAAGGTAAAGAGAAATCCTCATTAATATCACACAAAACACGATTAAAATTTCAAGAGTATACCGTTTTACGTTCCAATTTATATTTCATAAAAATAAACAAGATCGATATGGCCCCAAATCGAATATTTTGAAGATTCTTTGAGTCGAATATTTTGTAAAGAGAAAAGAAAAGTTTTTAAAAAGCAACACATAACAAAAGCATCACTTTATCAAAATAAAAAGGCCCAAACTCTATATTTTGCAACTAAAATCCTCTTCATAAATTATTTAAAGATGCCATCTCTTTTAGAATATATACTTTAAAAGCGAGAAACCCTCAAGTAATTTGCATTGAGAAAATGATTTAAAAATAAGAGAAATTGTAATTAAATCTTTCTCCTGAATGCTTTAACGCTCGCCAAAAAGAAGAACTCGAATGGCGCGAGTGAAATAAGTAATCTGAAAACACAATATTGGCATGATACAAATAGTAATATTTATTAAAATTATAAATAATTATAAGTGCAGCACAGTTACGAGCATTCACTTCTCCGAACAAACAGGAACTATTTATTATAAATAATCATTTCTTGTGATAGAAGATTGCATTAATGTTGTCGATTTCGCTGAGCAATTTATCAGGATGCTCTTAGGCCAGCCATGATTAAAAATGTTTGAAATTTATTTCATGGCTTTCGTGCAGATTTCTTTACTTTTTCCACATTCCGAAGTTCGGAAAGATCTCATCTTTCACTCCAGTCTTGAACACTCGATTGACCAGATGGCAGCAGAAGACGCGAAACTTTAGAATAGCCCTTACTTTCTCATCCTATATATTCTTGTGGATTTTTTCATAGACTTTTCCGACTGTATTGCGGTATCCCTGCTTCATGGCCGAAAACTCTTGAATTTGCAGATTGAATCCATCTTTGAACCTCTATATGCTCTTCGTTTCGGATTTATACACTTGTAGGGAATTCATTGCCGACTGGATATCAAGGGAGCATGCTTTTATTCTTTCTGCGAGTTGCTTGGCTAGCTTTCGATGTGGCTGCTCTTGGACAATTTTCTTTACTGACTGTGCGCTAAGGAACATCATGGAAACCTTGAGAAGGTAGAATCTGAAGGCGTAAAGCAGATAGTCGTCGATGATTTTGGATTCTGCCACGCTCCTGAAAGTTTCTAGGAGGAAATCGACTCGCTCTAGCTCCCATTCTATTTCGTGCTCTGGCTGATCGTCCCCAGTGGAATCGGAGTGAATTTAATTGTCGCCAATTCTGAAAATAGGGTGGGCCAGCATATCAGATAGAGATATTCGTTTTTTGGGTCGCACTTCGAATACTCGTTTGAAGAAATCAGAGAAGTGCGCTTTATCTTTCTCATATTTTAGTTCCCTAGGAAATTCTGTGACTTCGAAACCTTATTGGCATTTAGCTTGTATTTATTTTTCGATGTTAATGCCTAAGGTAATTGATAAAAGGTACTTTTGAACGGATTCTACCCGTAGATTATGTTGTAGTAGACGACCCCAATGGACCAAATATCGGCTGAGAAGCTATAAGGGTAGTTTGCCAAGACCTCTGGGGCCATGTAGACGACAGTGCCACAAGCAGTCTTGGTGGTTTCCTAAATGCACTTCGCAAACCCAAAGTCACCGATCTTGCATAAATAGCCTCCATACTTATTTTTGTGCAGAAAAATGTTTTCGCATTTAATATCGCGGTGCATTATGTTTCTGTTGTGGATTGCTTGGGTTCCTGTTAGTATTTGATATAAAATATTTAGGGACTCCGTGAAATTTATCACCCTTGAAGGCTTAGTGAGTTGATACTGCATGAGATTGCCCATATCACAGTACTCCATCACGATAAAGTGCCATCCGCCGTCTAAATTTAACGATTAAATACCAGCGAATGAATTTTCAAGCCGCACCACATTTGGATGGTTGATGACGCACATTGCGTTAATTTACTGGGCAACATACCTTTTCAAATGAGGATCTTTGGCACATCTTTTCAACGAAATACACTTGATCGCATAAAATTTGGCAGAAGTTGTAAATTTGGATGCCAACAATACATTGCCGTAGCTGCCCTTCCCAATTTTCCTGATAGTTTCAAAGTGCAGCTTCTCTAAGATTTTGCTGCATTCTTCATACTGGGAGCTCAACATATAGTAATTTATAAAGAAAATGATTCAGCGGAATCTAAGCAGAACAAAACTAAATACATAAATTTAAATTAGAAACACTTTCCAATTTCCTCATGAAAATCATCAGCATATTATGGCATTTAGTTGAATATTTCACTATTATTTCATCGGTTTACTATTTAAATTATAGAAGATCATATACGGGTTGGCTCATTATTATAAACATGTCAATTATTCTTCAAGTAGCATTAACCCAAGACTGAGCTGCCATATATGCTCTCATTAATTATAACATGACTTTTGGGTTTAAACTTAATGAAAATATAAATTAATGGGAAGTATTCGAAATGGATAAGTAGTGGTGTTGCGCTGAAATCTAAGTAGATAAACCATTGGTGGGGATTCAGAATAGAACACACTTTTATTTATCATTGGCTGGCTTGAATGAGACATCTTCGGATTTGTACTGCTTTCGCTACCATTCCTCGTAGGCTTGTTCCAGCTACTTCTATCGCTTGTCGATGGCCAGTCGGACTTATATGCTCTTCTTTTCGATTCTCGCTAACTCCTTGCTTATTTTCTGGTTCTCATCGTCGCTACAGTTATATTCAAAATTACAGAATCAGATAATCCTATTCATAGTTATCTTTTATTTTAGTCTGCATCCTGGAAATATATTCAGAGAGTTGGCTGCAGGTGAGCTCATCTGACTCGATTTTGTTCGACAGACTTTGGAATTTGTTTTCCTGTTTGTTTAACGCTAGGGTTTGCTACTCGTGCTTTGTATTAAGTTCGTCTTATCTGAAGGCTAACTCTCTTCTCTTGGTCTGTTTGCTTTCGAGGAGCTACTTCTGCGTCTAGTATTTCATGTTAGTTATTTCCTATTCCACGAGTATTGCCTCCTCAGCCTTAATTTCGAGCTTCATGTAACAGTCGAAGAGGAACTTATCCTCGCAGGTATCGCATATCTTTTCCCATTTGTTCTTCTTCCTCCTCCTTTTCCTTAAATGGTCTTTGCAAGTCACCATTTCGCAAAATCCGCTGAATAATGGGAAAGTTTACCAATTTCTCTTGTTTTTGGTGGAGGAAGGAGGCACTTCGGAGCCACAGACATTGCAGTTGTTGGATTATTCCGTGTATTATTATTCGACTGGGTAAGATAGAACTTGTACATACTTCTTCGTGGTCGGAATTGACTTTTTTGGTGTCTGACTATTTGGTGGTGCCTGATGTTTAGAGAAAAGACATGAATGCTTCTCGTTTCTGCGAGCGGATCTATGTCTACTCCTTATTTTTGCGCATCCCTGCTTATATATGCAAGTATTATATTAATGAATGGATAGGCATTATAATTGCCTAAATAATCGGCCAGCTTAATTTCGAATGTTACATTATAGAAGCATTTGGCTACACATAATTCGACGCATCCTGCTTTTGTGAACAGACCATGAAAATATGGCTGTTTATGAAATATAGGTGGCCTGCTGATAGTGTCGGGGTTATAGCTCAGTTGGTAGAGCGCATGCTTAGCATGCATGAGGCCCTGGGTTCAACTCCCAGTAACTCCATTTTTGATTACTGCTCATCATACACCTAATTATTATAAAAACAATTGCAATGCTATCATACGAAGTCTGCATCTTCATCCATATCGAGGTCCCATGACGCTTGAACCTAGTTTTCGTTCTCTTCCTCGTATTCTTGAGCGTAAGTGAGAAAGGCGTTTTTGGATTGTTCCTTCTGCAGCTGCTCCTTAGATTGAGACTACTGCTTCGCAAAGTTGGAAGGGTCCTCGTAGTCCTCGTAATCTTCCTCGTACTCGTCGTCGTCGTTTAGGTAATCGAAGTCGTCGTTATCCGAAGAAGGGGGGATCGGAGGCTGTTGGGTCTGCTTGACTGGGATGAGGCCTGAGTTTTTCATCATTTCGCTCTTGGAAAGCAGCCCCTTCTTGAGGAGTATTTTATCGATGAACTTGTAGAGCTGATCATCCCTAATTTTTTAGGATGAAAAATAGAGGTGGTGCTTGGCTTTGATGTAGCCTAAGACTGCTTCTCGGCTGACTTTGGGCTTCCGTAGGATTGAATCCAGCCGCATTTTGTGATGATAGAGTTTGCCTGTGTCGATCGCCAAGTACTACATGACTGAAATTACGGGATAAATTACTAACCATTGGCGGGTCGAAATTGAGAGCCAGCCTTTTGGGCGCAAAATTGGTATCGACCGGCTGACGCACTTATTTTCCTTTTTGTTTTTTCATATTTCTATATTGTTATGGATTACTTAATAATTAATTACTATTGCCGTCTAATTTCAATCCATCTTTGCGTATAATCAATATCATTCAAGTTGGCCCACCTGATGCTCAGCCTCCGCAAATTAGCGCTAAAAGTGATTACTTTATTGCCAATTCTTATATCGTTCGCTGTAATTTTTAGTAGGTGCAATATAAGCCTGCGTGGGCTTTCGTTCCGAGATTAGCCGATTGCTGAAAAGCTGTCGCATCTGTCCAAAATAGTATAAAATAAGGCAAGCGAGTTAAGAGCATGAACTGATGTAATTATAAGACCAGTTGAATAAACAATTAAATGGGCTTAAATTCAGCAAATACTTTCAGCCACAGATATTCGTGAAGTGTGAAACCATGAATTCCAGGCTGTTCCCCTCTCATTTGCGAGATAAACTACACAAGGAGGTGTATCGATCTCAAGTCGCCGAACATCTTCTGAGTAACACCAAATACAGCAGTCACTGCTTATACACGCATAAAAGCTGCCAAAACTACTTGATTATAATCAATAAGGAGGCTAACGATAGTGAGCCCGAGGGATATGATGAGTATGAGGAAACCGCGTATTTCGTGCATAACTCGAAGCAAAGCTATACAAATCTGATACTGCATTTGCTCAAACTGGATGTATTTCTAGCATTATCCCCGAACAGTAACTCAAAGGCTAGGGCCTTGTGGCAACAATTCAATGATCTCCTCTATCTCAACAATGTTCACAAGGAACTCATCTACTTACTCGCTAGGAATCCAAGTGGCCAGCATCTTCAGTCATATCAGTCATTTATAGAGTCAGTTTAATTACTGGAAAGTTCGGAAACCCTAAACACAGCAGAGACAAACATTTTGCAACAGGAAAAGTTTGGGGAATTCGATATGTTTCCTTCTGAATACAAGTATATTCCAATTGTAATATAGGTTTTCGCTCATCATGCCTGTAGCAGTCAGCTTTGTTTTGTTCCCTGCTCTTAATATACGCCATAAACTATGGGAATGATGAATCGATTCACTCTATGAACAATCATTCGGTGACAAATATGCGAATATTCGTGTTTATCTCCATTTGTTAAGCGGCCTATGTGGATTTTTTGGGTCTTACCACAACCCCTAAGTCATAAACCAGTGTTTTCTTAATGTCAAAATTCAAATATTTCTTGAAGCGGAGCCCAACCTTCACTATCTCAAAGCCTTTGTAATGGCCTAAAATAGAATTCTATGCGACTATTGTCATTCCATGCTCATCATCGCTGTCATATCCCTCAAAGAAACTTTCGTCTCTCAAATTTTCATTGTTCCCTGCACTGAGAGAATTTTCTTTTTTGACTGAATGCCCGATGTATTTAATGTCGGGTAAATATTTTTGGATTATCTAGCGTTGTACTTCAGTCAGCCGTGATAGGCTCTCTTCATCAGCGACCTAAATTGCCTGCCTCCCATTGAGGCGGTCTCTTTTGAGATTCTTTTTCTTGGAAGAGAACACTCGATACCGAGACGAATCTCCGAGCATGTTGGATATCCTCTAATTTTACCTTTTCCTCTTCGAGTTTTCCATCATTTTTTCGACTTATCTTATGTTCTCCTCCATACTCTTCCGGTTGCTGGCAACATACTCTTCAAATGTGATCAGCTTTGCATTCGATTTGCTCTATGCTTTGCCATTTCTCTCCGAGTTTCCTAATTATGCCGCGTATTTTTTACTATTCGCCTTGGTATTTGTTGCAAACATGTTCTAAAGCTCTGCTGACTAATTATCACTTTTCTCAGTCTCCTACTCATGTGAGACATTACTGCCGACTTTTAGTTTTGCAAATAGTTATTGAATATGCTACTTGAAAATTTTCTTGTTGATGGTTATGTGGCTATGGAATTTTCGAAGAAGCTTGCAAATTGCTTCTTTGTTGCAGAACACTTGATATTTTTATTGCAACAAGATAAAGTAGTGTCTCATAAATATGCCATCAGCGAGAAGTCTCTCTCCGACCATAGAACTTATCTTATGGCTACTGTGATTAAAATGAGAGGTCATAGGAGCTGGCTCACATGTGAGGGAATCATTCGAGTATTACAGGAGTGGCTTCGGAATGAACCTCACAGCATATTGCATGAATTGCTCATATTTGCTCAACATAAGCAGTTTGTTCAGGATGACGCGATAATTGTTCATGTCCATCACCAAACTTTTGTTCATGGCGGCTGCTTTACATTAGGATTTTGAAGATGCTGCATTTATTTTAAGCTTAGGTCGCTACCTCTTGTGGCTTATTGCTCCGATTTTAAAATTGATACTCTTTGAACTCATTATCAGTCTGCGAGCTTACAGATAATATTCAAATAATTCGTAATCAGTAACATGCATGTATTTAAAGAATTAGTATCATGATAATTAATGTTCAGAAAAACATCCCGAACCATTTTTTTGTCTCCGAATCGTTTATTTATTACTTTTTGGTAGTTTCTGTCATCCCAAGCACCAAACAAATTTGCGCCTTGATGTTTTTTCTAATAGTCCACTCTTTCGATTCGTCGTTGTACTGCGTGAACAGCTCTTTCAAAACATCTTTACTTGCAAAGTTCTCCTTTTCGGCCTGCATTTGAGCAATGCTCTGTTATAGATCAACAACTTTATCTTCTAGCTGCTTGATCTTTTCGACATTGGATTTGGAGGCTTTCATGTTTGGGGAGTCTGCGAGGGTTTGCGTTGACTCACCCTCAATCAGGTTGAGGCATTTTTTGAGAGAAGCGACTTCATTCTGTAAATTTTCAATATTGATCAGGAGGTTACTGTTCTTGTCCTCGATTCTTAACTTCTCGTGATAGACTTTGGACATCGACTGCTGGTAGGCTGTTTCTTTCTTTCGGAGTTATGCTGATAGCTCCTATATTATATTTTCCTGATTATTTTTCATATTGCTCAACGAACTAAGCAGAGAGGCCACCTCCTTCTCGAGCTACTTTCGATGCTTTTATTCCTTATTCTTTTATTTCTGCACATGCCTCAGTTTTTCAATGCACTCTGCTTTATCGCTTTCCTTTTTGGCTATTTCATCCTGTAGCTTGCTCTGAGCAGCCTCTCGAGATTTAACATTAATAATTTAATTCCTTTCAGTCAGCTCTAAATTGCTACTGATTGCTTGTTACAATTTGCTGCTAATTTCATTGCATTTACTCTTTTATTTTTGCAGTCCGGCTTCTAAATCCTTAATATATCTCTTGAGCACAGCCATCTACGTTTCGTGCTCCTCTTTGACACCTTGAACTTTCCCGTTTATGCGATCCTCCAAAGCAACTTCAAACAGTTTCTTGAACAATTTCAATTGTTTTTTGACCTTGGCCGAATTCACATTTTGAAACGAAATTTGGAATTATTTGACAGGAGTTTGGAGATCTTCACTTTGCAGAATGGAGCTGATGTCGAAGAACAGTTCTGTGATGGATGACAGTATCTATTTGAGCTATTAGTTATGTGTGTCAAGTTGGTTCACAAGCTTGTTATACTTCTATTTGGTTTGCAGGAGATGAATTTATAAAGATTCTGTGCTACTTTGCGGTGAGCTCATTACATTATTGGGAATCTTTATATCGAGTGCACTAATATTGGACTGTGGAATACTCTTCGATGCGTCACTTTCGAAATTTTGGAGTCTTTAAATTAATGTAGCAGATTGCGATAGTTATGGACTTACTTTTTCTCCGAGTTGCTAGCTGAGATACTCCTCTATTCGCTCTAACAAATATCGAATCTGTTCGGGAGATAGCTATGAAGGAACTGGAGCTTTAAGCCCCTGCTTAGGAATTCCTGGGATCCAATTTGTGAACATCGTATATTATATTTAAAGAATATAATGTCTGCAAAGAGTAGCCAAGGCCAATAATTTAAACATTAGCCCGAAAAGTACGTACTAATAAGTGAACTTAAGCACAAGTGAGCAACAGAAAAAGACACACAAGAAATAGAAGATGCTAAAATGAGCAATTGCATGTATCGATGCTGAGATATATTAAAATATTCAAAATAATGATAGTATTGTTTGCCATTAAATAAATTGGAATGCGTAGGATTCCTCAATATCAATTAATTTAATACGTTGTTATGATGTTTCAGCTGAAAGTATACGAATGGAAACTGTAATTTCTAATATTTATTTATTGTTTAATCGTAATAGCATATTTTATTGGCTTGCGATTTCCAATTTGCGATCGTTTTAAGATTTGCGTCATCATTGGCGCTCTTTAAAATGAAAAACTCGGTTCAGCATTTGGTGTTTGAGTTCATAACTGTCCGATGTGAATGGATGAATAGATGAATGGTTGAATGAAGGCAGACGAAGATGAAAAAGGAAGGGAATCAATAATATTACGCAATAAATGAATATTATTACTGATAGGGGTTGGGGTTGGGGTTGGGGTTGGGGTTGGGGTTGGGGTTGGGGTTGGGGTTGGGGTTGGGGTTGGGACGGCCTTAGTGAGCTCAGCGAAGAATTGGAGGATGAATTAATTTCGTAGTTAAATATAGAGCCCGCGTTCCCCAATAATGACTCATCGAACTTGTTTGGGGAGTGGGATCAGGAACAGAACAATTTGATCTTTGCTATAAACCTCGACCTCGGATCTGAGTCCATCAATAGCTAATTTAAAGAGTAGGATCAGGGCATCCAGCAGAACCCCAATGATGCGACCTAGTCCGAGATCCGACCAGTCAGTGAGTAGTCTCTGAAACCTCAAAATATAGTATCCCTCATAGAGTTCTTAGTGCATAATGAAGACCTGTCAGAGCCTCAGCTCGAATACTTCGCAACCCATTTCGCTGGAGGGCGCTTATAACTAAAAACTGTATTTTAAATATTAGTGCATAAGTTCAAAAAGCTCAAGAAAACCAAAGAAGAAATGACCAAGTATTGCATGCGAAAAGCCTTTAAATTCATTTCCTAATCCAAAAGCCTAATCAAAAGGAAGGGAACAGAAAAGTCATAAACCGAAATCATAATCTCCAAAATCAACTACGAAATGCCATTTAAGTAAGCCATTGATTGAAACAGGAAAAACTCTGCCGAAAAGACCATGAACTCACAGTTTCTCAAGCAGACCTTCAGCAGAGAATAGTTTGTGATCGGATACCAGCAGTTTCTCAGTAATTTTATGCAATGAATTAGAATAAATACACGACTTAATTGAGCAAGACAACATCCTGAAGATAAATGCCTTTGCAGAATCTATTGCCAAGGCTTTTTAGGCCTAATCAATTGATGTACTAAAGGTTGCAATATAGAAAATCCAAAAATACAATCGTCTGCCTTGGACTCAAAAAATACTGACAAAGACATAGAAACTAGCAAACAGTCTGCTCTAATACGCATACACCGAAGGACACGAAAAAGCATAGTCCGAGTAAGTATGAGTGGCGATGTGATAACTTGTGAAATGTCATTTGAACTGGAATTTCATTGCAATTCGAAAGAAATGGAAATAATATAAGCCTATTATAATAGTTATTGATAAGTGGTATTAGATAAATTAGTTGAATTCCGGGATTCTAAAATTATAGTGAGTTGAAGGCAGCCTGAGTGTTGCGCATAAACTTAGGATGATTTGAGGATAATGGTGATCAGAAGTTGGGGATTCTGGAGGTGAGAGTATCAGGCCTTGATACTGCATTAATGATGATGGTGGGGCCGTGCATGGTCATGATCTTTTCATAGAGGCTGAGGAGGGGGCCTGAGACAATATTGACATCTGCCTCCCCGATGTACTGCATGAAGCGATGGAGATAGTCCAAGACGAGTTCGCATTAGTTTTCGGTGAGTTATTGTAGCAAACGATCGTATTATTTTTAGGGAATCTTATCCATAATTGATTTGAAGCCTTCTAAGTCTTGAGCAATGATTCTTTTATCCCGGGTTTCGACTGGCCTCACTTTCAGGTGGTTGTGGATCGACTGAAACGGATTAGATAAGTTAATGGACTTGAGTTTAGCACTGATTTCTCCTTCCATTCAATATCTAATCGGATATACCAAAATAATACAACACTTTCCGGATATGCCATTCACATCCCATAATACATTAATATCCAGTATATACAATGCATACACTAATCATGCAATTTATACACTAATCATGCAATTTATGCACTAATCAATACAATTTGAAATTAATTAAATTATTATAAGATGATCCAGGAGGATGAGTTCATCCTGTTCGTTTCCCAAGCCAAAACAGCCACCCTCAGTACGAATATTGGTAATGCAAGTCAAGAAGGAAGATGGTCTGAAGACTGGCATGGAGGAAAAGAAGATTATTGTCACTACCAAGAGGTGTCTATTCTTTGAATCCTTGTCCAACATTGTCATGGAAATCGAGTATGAAATCATGAAGAGCAAGAAAGATAAGAGGAAGGACAAAGAGAAGGACAAGGAATCCACTGCTGAAAAGAAAAGACTTTCAATTAATTAGTTCCCCTAATGTATAATTTTTTGTTCATGCAGACTCCTTCCCGGTCCATGACCGGTAGTGCAAAATTGTCATCAATGAAGAGCCCTCCTGCATTAAATACCTACAGAAAATGGGACTGCAAAACTTCGTCAAGACCACTGTTGGAGTCGTGATATTGAAAAACACTACAAAGTATCGGTTTTAGTTCATGTCTTTTCCCGCCTTGAAAGATGCATTCAGATTCTCCAAAGCTATTGAAAGCGCGAAGGCTTGGATTCGTTACTAAAAATTTTGCGTAGATAATTAGATCCCCATTAATCGCATGTGGGTGAACAACGTGAGAAATCTCATAAATGATGAAAAATCCATAGCTTTAGTTGATCCAGAGCTGTTCATAACAGGCAGCAACGCCTAAATCAAGTCATTTGGAGTATTAATAGATGGCATCGCGTTTGCTCATTCATTCCAGCACCGCTACATGATCACAACGACTGAAGTATGCGAGTATTCGAGCGAGTTCTTGAACATCTTTCAGGCTCAATCCCATTCGCTGTACTTTATCAACACGAGTATGAACGATGCTAGCTTCAATAAAGTCTTTCTGAACAACGTGAAGCTTAGTAATTTGATGCACTTAAATATCTCAAATAATAAGCTCACCAACAGCGTCTTCGTTTCTCTGCAAAAGCTTCTCAGGGAGTCCAAAAAACTCTCATACTTTGATTTATCCTCGAACTTAATCGATCTCCATGAGTATCAATTGTCATAACTTAGGGGAAATGGGTTTATAAATTTGCTAAAGGGCACATTTATTGCATTAACAATTGTTTTGTCATATAATTTGCTCGACGATGTCTGCATCGAAACTTTATAAAAGTTTGTCATATTCCCACATAACCCTCCAATCGAGGAAATAAACATCTCCTTCAACAAATTTACCAAAAAAGGAGCGTGGAGGCTGTTTATAGGTAAATGAACTATAATTTAGGAAACCATAAGTTATAAAAGTATCATGCTTACATGAATTTTATCATATATCCCTTACCTTTCAAACCTGAAATATTCCCATAAAACCCAATAAACTACCCGAGTCCCTCCGCTTTACTGAACTATAACCTACATTCTGCTTTAATCGAAGAGTTCGAAGAGTAGTCCTTAATGAAGCACTCCCTCCACGAAATAATAAACCAAGAGAGCATAACAATTCGGTTCGTGAGGAAGCTGTCATCAAAGCTGAGGCTTCCCAACAGTAAGGATTAAATATACAAGATCTTGACATTATCAAATTAGATTGAGAATTTCATCATCGCTCCATAGTGCTGTGAGGACATGCTGTATTTATCTCAAAAGATAGCTTAATTTCCACTGAACTTGCCTCCAGCTAGTAGGCAAAGATTCATGAAATATCTCAGCGAACGCCTGAACGAGGCCTTATTCATCCGGGATCACTACTCGATAAAGTTTATTCTGATGTCCTTTAAGGCCTTAAACATCGATTATTCGGGTTTTGTCACCAGGATCTAAAAAGTATAAATGAGAAACAGACTTATCCAGACATCTGTCGATAACATCATGAACTTTTAATTGCCCGAGAGCACCATCAACTATAACTTAGATGAACTTGTGCGCGAAGGCTTGAGGCTCTATCTCCAAGGAAACGGAATCCAAGTTTTATACTATTTAAAGTATTGCCGAGATAAAACAATTGACAGACTCCTCTACGAGAAATACAACCCATAAAATTTCGTCTATGCAAAGCTTTCTGACAAAAATTTATAGCTCGATTAGAATGTAAATGAGAAAGATTTTGTCGTGCCCTACGAAATAAAGGTGGAGAAGAAAATAAATGAAAACTTTTATCTGCATCCATGGCAAGCCAACTATCTGTTCTTGGCCCAATTGCCCAAGTCCGAGTATGTAGAGTGCCTTACATTTTTATAAACCACAGTCAAGAAGTAAAAGTTTTCGATGTATTTCGATCGGATTGAAGAACGAATTTAGTTTATCAAGAACTAATTCAAACTGTTCTCGTACTATAAGTTTAAGGCTTCCTATAACGACCTCAAACTGAATTCGGCTCGCCTTCTCTCCATGTACTTTTACGCTGCCGAAAAATTATATTATCTTGAACTCCCTTCGATGAGCAGGAAAATGAAAATCAGCCAAGAAAAGTTCATTTCCTTGAACAACGAGAATAAATTTCGGCAGGAGTACCATATTTCGAACTATGAAAACATCAACGTCCGCGCAAGGAAGGCCGGGTTTTACAATTACACTGAGAACTTCACAAGATATTAAGAAATACTCTTTGAATCAGAAGCAAAAAAATTAATAAAACATCAAAATGACATGTATAAAGTCATTGAAAAATATGCCCTCAGCTCACCTGAATAAATCCTCCAATAAATCATGCCCATCCTCAAATAAATCATATTCATTACTCGGCAAGCAATTTATCCAGAGGAACTCAAGGAAGAATTCTACCTTCGATTGCTCTCTTTTCGAAATGGCCGTCATATGAACAACACGTAGATCCTGAAGTATCTACCCTTTCTCACGATGTATATTCGGCCTCCTCTAAGGATTTAAAAATATCTGATCGCAGCTGTGCTCTCCAATGACAAACTCTCTTTATAAAAAATGCCGCTCTGCATCGCCACTGACATGAATAAGCCAACAATCGAAAGTGTCGTCCAGGCTCAGGCAAACGAGTTCATCGATCGCGATTGGATTGGAAGTGATGCCCTAATGCTTGAGTTAATGAAGAAAAATGGAATACTTCGCGTGAGTGTTCAGATGCTAATCAAAAAATAATTGAATTTGGAGGTTCGTGAATCGTCGACAGTTGGCGAGTTAGTTGCGATGCTGTGCACAAATGTGTATGAAAACATCGAAGATCTTTGTCATTTTTGGCTCTACATGGGCTACCCCAAACAACCCTAAAATTAGGAGTTAACAATTCTGTAGTAAAATCAGTACGTCGGAGAAATATTCAGTGAATCAGGTGAAAATATATATTTTGTGTTCAGGCGCAGAATCTTCTGCCCTGAGTTTCGGTACAATTTCAACAAGTCCTCGAGTGTCATGATTAATTAATTCTACTGCGATTGGAAGTATCAATACCTTTCGGGGAACTATTTCAGCTACGAGTCAAACAGGAGTGAATTCGTGTTTGACCTTGCAGCCAACATGTACCTGATCGACATCACCGAGGAAATTTAAGAGGAAATGCAAGCCCATCCTCATAAGAAGATTAAAATAATTGAAGCCCTGCATTTGAAGATGAAATCACTTAAGCACATCTACCAAGGGTACCTGCCCAAAAAAGTCATAAAGAAGATGTTTTTGTCCGAAGATGAGATCGTGATGAAATTCAAGGGAATCATAAGCGAGAAAATGCTGAAAAAGTAGTACACCAAGACCCTCGAAACCAAGGTGCAGATACTAATGAAATTCGCTGACTACCCCGAGTTTATGAGCACCAACCACACCATGACTGAAAAAAACAGGAAATAAATGAAAGTCTCTATCAACGCCTTTTGCATCTGTATCGAAACATAAAACGAAATCGAAAAGATAGGAATCGAAAAGATCATTGCCATTGTCCCTAAAATGAAATATCTGATTCTTCACTATCATAAGCATGAGGCCATCATTGGGCAAATCAATATTGTAGGCAGTGAAAACAAGGTTCTGGGCATCGCTCAATAAATTTTGACATACTGTATGATGAGAATTCGGCTGCAAAGCCCAACTCTCTATAGTTCTCACAAATATGAAGCCATCCAAGATAAATACTTTAGGAAAAACGCAAAGGAATTCGGCAAACACGACCCAAAGATTCTCGAAAATGCGACAAGGCTCCACAAGAAGCTATCACATCTAACAAACACAGTGCTCGACTATAAGAATATAATTTACATAAATTCGAACCGGTATATAAAGATCCATATCCAGCGCAGGCTGTACAGCAATCTGTCAAAGCAGAAGCTGTAGATGGGGCCGCTCGAAGATTAAGATGAGCTCGATGAAGATAAGGACATGACTGAAAATTCTGCTAAGCTCCTCAGCAACCATAATATCTTCACCACTTTGTTTCCGAACCTCAATAAAAATAAAATACCTCTCTACTAGGAACTCAACAACGAAAGCCAATTGTCAGGCAATGAACTGATAGCGACACCTCTCAAAAAATAAGGCATGTAGTAAAGCAATCTATCCTCAAGTTTTGGCAACTACACAACATAGCTTAAAAAGTAAAACAATCGGAATAATGATAATGATGATGATGATGTGCCGAACCTTATTTCGATTCAAAATAGAAACCCTCCCAGTGAATAGTAAATGGAGCCTGTTGTCACCAACGTTGCGAGGACGGGGAGCAGACTTCCGCCTAAGAAAAGATGACTATTTATTGACTATAAAATGCGTTATTATTATTTATCTGTTTCAATTTATGTGGCTAGAGGGTATTCTTGTGATGAGATATTGCCTGAAACTAAGATGATGCATTTCGGAGCTAATTACGCACATTCATTTATTATAAATTATTCTTGAACAAATATAATCCACAAACTTGCAATACTGATAAAACTATTTAGAGGAATAATAACAATTGCTACCTCGATTCCGCTTAAAAGTATCAACAACGAAGATACAATTATATCATGAAAATAATTATGATATAAATATATAATAACGAATATTATTTAATATAATAATAGAGTCGTTAAATGATTTGCAGGGGCCGATCTTATACTCAACATCTCCGAATTGCGCACAACGACAAGGAAAACATTGATGCGAATATTCAACACAAAAATCATCAGCCGAACCTTAAAGTCATGAAGCTAGGGCTGCACAAGAAAACTTCGGGGTCAACACAATGTTCATCAACCATATAAGTGGAAGACTATACAACTCAACTGAAAAGCTCCTACTCGGAACTCATTGCCGAAGAGTACGCTGAAGATATTTATAAAATGGTATCCGTCAGCCGGCTCCAGACACTTTAGAATAAAGGAGTCCACGACATTTCCTCAAACTTGAGAGCAAAAATGATAGACTGGATGATAGAAGTGCTTTCTTCTTACAAAATGTCAGAAGAATCATTTTTTAGGAGCGTCTGTTTGCTGGACGGCTATTTGAATAAATAAACAGAGGTCCAGACTTCGAAGCAAATCCATTTGATTGGCATCGCATGCATGTTCATCGCAGTCAAGTACGAAGAGGTCCACCCGCTTCGGCTCTCCATTTTCGTGGAAAAGATTTCTCGTAACAAATTCTCGGCGCATTAGATTTTGGAAAAGGAGTCGAGAATTGTCTCTGTCCTAAATTTCAACCTTCAATTCTCGACTGTATTCGAAACAGTCAACTTCATAGCTCGTAAATATTCCCTAATTTAGACCAAATGAAGCCTGTAGTAAAAATTGGACTGCATGACTATTTCAATAAGATACTATTGTATCTCACAAAGATGTGCATGTTTGATGAAGTGCTTGCAAGGCTGCAAAACAATTAGATGGCGAGCGCAATATACTTCATCGGGCTCAAGACCTTGGAGCAAACATACAAATCCTTCGCTTCCGAGGAGATCTTAATGTCTTTGAGCAAGCTCGTGCAGATTTCGGAATATGCAATTTTGAGCGTGAGCAGGAATGTATTAGAACTGGCCAAAAACTTCACAATCACATATTCGCAGCTGGAAAATCTGAAAAAATTTAATCATTTTACGCATGCAGAAGGAAATTGATATTAATATTGTATAATTGTGTTCATTCTCGTGGAAGCCTCAAGTGTAAATAGAAAATAAAGTATGATCATAGGCTTAGTATATTTTTCAATGCGCCTCTGGTGATCTATAATATCGAAATCTACTACTTTCTGGCTTATCCGAAGAATATCTCTTTTCTACCTGACCAGCTTGCTCATGTTGTTCATGTGCAGGTATCTCTACAAATTTGTTGATCGTATTAGCTACCCGATATTACTGTTTAAGTTGTTCTTAAGTTCATCTGGAGTTTCAGATTCGACGATACTCAGATTCTGCAATGCTACAATACGATCCGTATTCACAATAGACTCGATTTTGTTCGTCAGAATTTTCATGGTGCACTCACTTATGTTTTATTTCAGCAACTGGACAATCGAAAGTGAGTCGATGTAAGTTGAAGTGTCCTTGATGACGACTATTTTGGATTGGTATATCAAGGCATGGACAATTGCAAACTTTTTAGTCAATGCATAATTTATTTTACTGCTTTAAAAGTGAATGGGCGTTTCTAAGCCAAAGATATCGTAATCTTCCACATCATTGTCTATTTTAGAAGGCGGACATATCGATGTATTCTTTCATCGTCGACACGATGCTTTCTGACTAAATTGTCTCGAAGAGTCCCGCTCATGTAAAAATTACGAGAAATTCGAGTCGGCTGGTCTTTCGGGCATTCTTTGATGATTGATAGACCAATAAATTATAAAATTCGTGTATAAAGGTCAGCCCTTGGCTTCATCAGAATTCTCAATTTTAGTGAGAAAAGACTGGAATGTCCATATTTTTCGTCGATCGCCTGTTATCAAAGATTCACAAACAGAACGGATTGCTTTCTTATGTTATTCATTCAGCCCAATCGTAAATTATAAAAATGGAAAATCAAAAGTCATGATAAAAGTGGAAACACGCCTACATGGAGTCTTCGCTTGAGTTTGAAAATAACTCGGCTGAGGCCGGAGTTTATTTTTCTATTTTCTTGGTGTGACAATGAAAAAAGAATTTCTGTCAATGCCTCTGCAAATGTTTTATTATCGACTTCCATCAGAATCGGATCTGAAATGCATTTCATCGCTTCTTTCATGCATCTATCAATTTTCTTGAACTCCTCAAAACCCAAAATTTCGCCCAGGCATAAGCTTAAATTTTATTAAATGCAAAAGCTGAAATAAGAAACGCGGCAGATTATTTTTTCCATGATTAGTATTCGCTTTTTGGTGGCCATATTTTCGCAGGCTTCGATCATGGATTCCATTTTGGGGGGATAAATTTAGTTAATTTTAGCTGCGATGAAAATGCAGGCAATGTAGGCAGCCACTTTATCGTTGCGGATCTGCCAGCCTATAGATTTGAGAAAATGCTTGTAGATATCGATGGCGATGAAAATGGTTTCTTCTCTGAGCTATAGAAATTTCTTGAGGCTGATGATCTATTCGACCGATTATTCGTAAAGATCTTCCCCCTTCAAGTCGGGATCCCTGCGATTGAACAGTTTGGGCCGTATGGTCTTTTGGCTCAAGTGGGAGGATTCGTATCTCTTGACGTTGCTTCTCATCCTCAATGAGTATTATATTATATTATATAGATCGAATGCGGATAGCCATAAATTAGGCATATTAATATCACTATGCAGAATAAGAAGGAGAAGAAACCTCTTGTTCATATCATGAGCAAGCGGGTCGATATGAAGTTCATACCGGAATTCCAAGGCGACTCTTCGCGCAAATGCCACCAATCTAATTAATCGGCCATGACCAAAAAACTCAAGGCTTTATTCGGCTATCCCGCCGCTCCGGTTCGAGCCCCCCAAAAACAAAATATTTCTGCATTTAATAAATCAACAGATAGCCAAAAGCAGTCTGACGGCGAAGAAGACACTACACAATCACATAACTATAATAATGCGTGCTTGAAATTCGCGTAAAGGATATCAGAGTAGCACATAATAATAGGCAATGAGCACCAATTAGATATAATCGGGATGGGACATATGCTGGGCAATGGCTTCCTTGAAACTGAGTACTACTGGTCTTTAAAATTCAAAGAGTATATCCATCATGTCGCTGTGGATAGCAGAAGTAGGCGCTTATTTATGTAGAAAAGAAACATCTAGCCATCGCAGTTGGCAACTCGTTGCTGATTTATAAATATGATCCAAAGAGTATACCTAGACAGCCCTTCAATATCTTTGCCAAGATCTCTTTGGATCGCAGGCCGCTTGCCGTAATCTTCATAAATTCAACAAATCTGTGTGTCCTCTACGATAAGAAGTATGAAATTTATGGGGTTGGTGAAGGCATCAAGAAAAAGGTTAGCCGAAAATATGAAGTCCCATGGAATGCAGCTGAGGATAACTTCGAAATACTCGCTGCCCCTGAGCCCTACTAAAACATCCTCAACATCTTCTTCGCGGAGGATATCAAGTCGGAGAGCATTTTTAGCCTGTGGGTTCTCGAAATGGAGTTCATGGTTATCGAAGTTATCTGTCACGGTGCTCACAAAGTCTATGATGTCAAGCTCGATCATAAAAGCAGGATGATCTTGATGAACTACTCTCGAGATATTTACCTAATGAACCTCAAGAATGAGATCGTGGCAATCAAAAGAGGCTATGTCCTGGATTCAGCCTCTTTAAGCATAGTTAAACATCAGCTCAACTATATAAACAATGAAACTCTCCTGCTCATCAACCTAAACTGTATCTAAGTGTACAGTTTTGTGCTGAACACACAAACCAAACCTGCAAGCCTCTCTTTGAAACCGAAGGACTCGATTAAAATAAATGGGGATCTTTCTAAGTATGTATTCTTTCATGTTTTGATGACTCACAATAGCAATTTTACGATCATTTACCAGATTTCCCCATAGTTTAACAATAAGAAGAAAAATTAAATAAACTATTGCATGTTCACTACCAAAGAGGTCACTCGCGAGTAGAAAATCCTGCATCATTTTCCAACGGATTGGTTCCTTTAACCCGAGTTTTAGGATTTCTCAGAGCAGCGCGAAATTGCTATAAAAATGGGCTTATCGACAAAATAAATTTACCTGCAGCTTTGGAATAGGACGCAGAAATCGAAATGGGCAGATTACCAGTTGCTTATTTGTACAAATGATTATAGGACAATTCAAAATGAAATCATGAAAAAACTCCGTAAAATTGCTCTTCCTCTGAAACAAATACAAAATATTTAAACTGAATGCTATAAAATCCTGGAGGAAACAGTGCGGGGCGTCAAATGCACTGAAGAAGCAGTTTTGGAGTTCATTTCTTGCCATTTCTTCCTGAGAAAATTGGAAATGTTTAAATAAACCGAATTCCTAATGAAAAATTAAAATTAAAAAAGTCAAGATTTAAATAGCGTAAAAATATACTCCCTCAACATCAGACAGTATCAAAAACTACGGGCGATGGAAATAAAGACTGAGCTGACTGATTTAATATGCAGTTTCTGCTTTTAAACTAAAAGGTGTGCAATTATCAAAATTCGAATGCTTCTCAAGACATTCAGGTTCGCCATTCGAGTCATCTATTTTGAAATCCTGGAGAAGATAATTGTAGCGGCTGAAGATAAACTGCTGGACTTACTTCGAGAGATTCCTGAATTCCTGCCTTATGTGCCGCTTTAATCATCTTCGAGCGAGGTTTGGACTCCAGTAGGGTTATTCGAAGGAGTATGGCCAGAAATTAACGCGAGGGAATGGAAGTAAAGCCTGTATGTTGACGGGCTAGCGAATATCGATAACAGGGAAATAATCACTGAGAAAGTGATAAATAGCATAGCCTTCCGAAGAGAGTGGCTTTTACATCATGACATGGTTCTTCAGTCAAAGAAATAAATCGAGTAGAACTTTGAAAAGATCAAATCTTCAGAGACATTTTATTTTTTCGTCGCCAAAATATTTCAACACTCAAAGAATCCTCAGTCCAAAGCGGAAGTAATTAAATTCATCGAATATAACTACGAGATGATGCCAGCCAATTTAAAAAATAAAGTTTTCCTCAAGGAGAGAATATTCAGCTATCTTCAGTAGCAAAAATTGCTTCCTGAAGTGGAGGGTGTGGAATGCAGCTTGCACCAGTTTTTCAAGTTAAAAGATTCTGAGCTTTTCAGGCACATTTTCGTGAAATAAAGATCGGTCAAAGGCTTAATATTGAAGGGCATCGTGCCAATTTTCGACTAAGTTTGCGAGTCACAAGCGAAAGTAATGTTCAACTAATCCCTGCTCAACTATTTCAAATCAGAGATCTCCGAGATTTCAGATTTGAAGTATATCCTCAACCGAATAAACAATGAGAAGAAGGTATTTCACAGCAATAACCAATCGATGTATGAAACGCTGGTGGAGGCTTTAGAGAGAAAGCTAATGATTGGAACCGATGACGATATTTCAATCGATGAGGTCCTGGTCTACTTATAGAACATTCCGCTAAAGAATCGCAGCTGCCAGCACAACGAAAATAGCGAAAAAAGCAAAGTCTCAATAGAAATCAAGCTGATTTAAGATATTAAAAGCGAAGCTTAATACTTGCAACAAGCTAAAGTTAGAATGAGCATCTATGATATCCTTCACCAGCAAGATTAAGTCATAGAAAAGCTTGTCGCCTACGAGGTCGATGACAAAAAGCTGTTCGTTCCAGAAAACTTATCAGCAGCCAATGAATAACACGTGTAGCTTTTAACGTATAAGATCATTGCTGACCTACGAAACTTCTCCTAGGGTATCTACAAGAAGCTGAACTCCTATAAAATATACTTTATGTATTTGGCCAAACTATGCGAGGAAACTCAAATGATTAAGCATGTCAAGAATTTGCTCAGCAAGTAGCAGCTGAGGTAGTGTTATGACGAAACAACCGCCGATAATCTTGTACAGTATATGTACCGATGGAAGATGTCAGAGGAAAAGCGAATGTGCAAAAACTCAGAGTATGTTTTCAATTTGTTGGAACTGCTGCCCAGGAATTCAGTGACTCGCAACTATCTTGAGTCTCAGATGATGTATGCGGCCATTCTCAATACAAAATAGCATGAGTACGAATATCCCATAAGTGAAGGTGTCTATACCATCGACGAGTTGAAACAGTAGATGCGGTTGCTTCCATGCGAGGCACTAATGGGTCTTAACTTAGAGAAGCTGCACAAAGTCATCCACTAAATGCAGAAGATTTACCTAGACATTCGTGAATAAGAAGAAGAAGAAGTCTTGGTGCAAAATGGGTTTAGTGTTTCTAATTTCATCTCTCTTCATCAGCTCTACGAAATAGTCATTATGGAAATGCTCTACGCAAAGAAACTCAAACAAGTTTTGCCCTATATCCGTAAGATTATGGAATTGGAAATAGGTGTTGCTACTTACAACATCATCTACCCTATTCTCTATATTATTGAAATATGCCAGTAACTCAACGATTTCAATCAGGCCACGCTTCTGACTTGCATTTCATACTATTTTTATGATCCCTGGTCTTTGCTCGAAATTATTGAGAATCTGACAAATCAGCCACAGAACCCTAGGGAAATAGGGATTTTCTTAAGACACCAACTGGAGCGTGGAAGAAAAAAATCCAAAGGATTTAATTAAAAGAGCGCGGTTTTTGCGACGATCTTCGCTGAGAATTTACACACGAAGCAACAGCAAGAAGATTTCATGAAAGTTCTGGGCAAAACCACCAAACATATGCAGTAAATCAAGGAAGTATTCAAGGATATCAAGTATGTAGCCATCATGGCAATGCTCACCAACTCCCCATATGCCTTGGCCAAATTCATTTCATGCAGTGGAAAGCTTAATGTCAGTGTCATCCGAGGCTTCTTAAGCTACGCCATTAAATAGGAGGTTTTTGAGCCCCTATCGGTTCTCTAGTTCGGGAAGAGAATATTCCTCGCGCTCCTATAATCGTAGAAGAATAAAGAGGCGATATAAAATATTATTCATAAGCATGAAGCTATCAGCCTGAATGAAGATATCGAAATAGAATACTTTGAAAATTCAGAAGATAGAGACTCGTTAAAAATCTGGTGGAAAAGCGCACAAGCTTTCGCGAAAAAAAAGCTCATCATAAAGGAAAATCTAAATTTGGAGATCGCAAATTTATCTCACAAAGAGGGTAGAACGAAAAGCCGTAGATTCAGAAAGAGTGCAGAAATGAAGATCGGTAACGATTGGGGAAATTCAGAATAATTCCTTTCGGTCGAAGATAAAGATGAAAAGTAAGACATTGTGGACGTTCGAGATATAGGCAACTTGAAGAAGATGAAATCCTAAAAATTCAATGCAATTGCAGAAAGATCCCGGGCATTATAAAAGAATAAGAAGGCTTACTTGTTTCAGTCTGCCCATTATAATGCTTCAAAGGGGCAGCCGATCATATCTGTAAGAATAAAAAATTCAGAATTTGGCCAACCCCCAAACTCAGCCACCAACAATAATAAATCTAAACTCAAGAAAAAGGGTAAGCTTGATATCACATCTTTTTCATTAGAGTTTCAAGATTCATATGAGGAAGTCCCATCTCCCAGTTACTTGAGCGTTCTTTCGGCTTAAAATAATCGTCCTCAGTCTAACATACTGTTAAAAAGCTAAGAGCAATAGATATCTGAATAGTATCTTTAGGAGGATGAAATATAGGAGCGTAAAGCAATTGAACACAGCTCTGTGGTGCTTAGAGAATCGAAACTCAAGCAGGCAAAATCGATGAATTTAGACGATTAAAACTCTGAAAAGAAAGCTGACGTTTCCAAGATGGCCACTCTCCTAATTTCCCAAAACGTTGATGCCTTGCGCAATGGGACCAACGGCTATGGCCTTTCAGCTTTTGATCTGCCTATGAGTAAGAAATAAGGTATGACTGAGGTCGGGGCCTTACTGCCGCCGTCCCTGGGATGATAAATTGATATGAATTGATATGAATTGATAATGATTTGATTATGATAATCATTGAGTTTTTTTTTCAATTCCAGAAATGCCGGTTTGGGATAAAATTGTCAATAATGGCCGTGATGCCGATTATTGCTTCTCCCAATCCGAGAGCCCTACTTTTTGGTTCTTCTTGGAACACAGCTGAGACTATTCCTATGACGACTAAGGCAATGAGACAGATATTATGGATCCAAAACCAAATTTTTTCTTCATAAAGCTTAAAATACCTCCAGCACTTTTTTTCTTTGCCTATGCTATGGCATTAGTATTTGCTAAAACGTCATTATTCATTCGGTCAAGAGCATCAGTATTTGCTTGAACGTCATTATTCATTCGGTGAACGTCATTATTCATTCGGTCAAGAGCATCAGTATTTGCTTGAACGTCATTATTCATTCGGTGAACGTCATTATTCATTCGGTCAAGAGCATCAGTATTTGCTTGAACGTCATTATTCATTCGGTGAACGTCATTATTCATTCGGTCAAGAGCATCAGTATTTGCTTGAACGTCATTATTCATTCGGTGAACGTCATTATTCATTCGGTCAAGAGCATCAGTATTTGCTTGAACGTCATTATTCATTCGGCCAATGGCAGCAGTAATTGCTTGAACGTCATTATTCATTAGGCCAATGGCAGCAGTAATTGCTTGAACGTTAGCAGTCGTTTAGTCAACTCTTTTACCTATCTTTTCAATGGCATCATTATTGTCTTTACTTAGCTTGGCAATGGCATCATTATTTTCTTTACTTTGCTGAAGCATGGTTTCAAGCATTTTGTCAAATTTTTCATCATTCTTCGGCAATAAAGCAGCGATATCATTTGTATTGTCAGCCTGTTGCATTTGAATTATTGTATTGTATATAAGGAAAAAATTCTTAATGATGTAAAAAATATTTAAACGGTCAGAATTTATTGCCAACCCAATGAGCCCAAAAGTTCAATATACTCGAAACACTCGAATAAATTGCATGATGCATATTCCCATTCCTTAAACAGCAATGTTGGGATATAATTTATTGGGAATAAACTGTAAACTGTAAGCATCGTTTTAACATATTTATACCTTTATTTTATCAGACTCTCAATGGTATGCCGCGAATTTCGAATGGTTAGCATTCGTTTCTGTGCTCTGAATGACAAACTTAATGTGATTTTCATCGATTTGATCACTTTCTTCATGGACGAAGCAGTCGAACACTGATTCTTCCAAAAAACCGGAGACTTCGACGGCGGATTGCTACTAAATTTTAATGAGCTATGAGGCATCTTCGGGGGCTTTGGCGCTGTGAAATAGTTCTTCTTTGCATTGCATAATTTTCTTGAGGGCCTGGTCATAATTATACTCCGAGTTCGGTTCCATCTCTTGAACATCCAAGTACAAATCCAACAGAAGCGACAACCGCGCGGGCACATGATTCACGAAATCGTCAAATATTCTGTTGATTTTCCATCTTTTGAATTAGTGCTCATTCTGCCACTCTTTTTCGTAGCGTTTGCTATTGAATATTTCATCGGATGTCCCCATGTATATGAGCACATAGAGCAGGCACTCTATGTCATCTTTGTAGGATGTTTCTATATTGTTGGACTCTTACTTAGGCCAAGCATGGAATTCTTAGAACTGAACATCTTATTACTTAGACTGAATGAGCCGCTCGATCCCGATTCTTTCTTCGACAAGAGACTAACATCGATAAGCGAAACCCCGAAGAGTGTCGACTTCGAGACTTTCTTCTGCTTGTAGTCGATTTTATTAAAATAGTAGCAAGTGCTCGGAGATATGGCCTGGTGCGTCACTTTCAAAGAGTGCAATTCCTTCAGCGAACGAAACTTGAATAAGATTAAGAGATACTCCGCAGTTGGCCGCTTCCATGATTTCGACATCTGTGAACTTGTACATATTCTTCGACATCATGTGATCAACCGAAATCAATTCGAGCCTTAAAGGCACCACAATCATCTTCAGCTTCTGAAAGTACTCGGCGGAAACAGAAGGCGGATAGATCAAGTAGTTGTACTTCATGCTCTTGTTCTATGCGATGCGCTGGAGCATTTTTTTGAGGTTGTTTTGCACCTACTCTTCGTATTTTATCTACGTCGGCCGATGAGTACTAAGACTATTGTGGAGTTGGTGTTTTCGAAGTCAATTTGGGTCGTAGTGACCGCCTTGATGAACAGCTTATTGGTGTTTTTGAAGAGAATGGAGATGTTGCTGGAATCGACGAAAGCCATGAGAAGCTAATAGAATCGGCAATAGATTACTATGCATCACAATATTACGGACAATATTAAATTAACTCACAAATTGCTATTTCTTGATAGTAAATAAGTGCAGACATGAGTTAGGAGGGAAACTAGATAAAGCTCGTGATCCTTTCCTCGAAGGATGAGGAGGAGAGCTTGAGCTAAGCTGTTGATCCCCTCGAATAAGAGCTACGCAGTTTAAAGATGACCGCCAGCTTGATCAAAGAGATAAGCTTCAACAGCAGCATAAATAAGTTCGATGATCTAGAGGCCACGCTTTCAGGCAATCATCGGAGTTTCAATAGCAAAATGAAAGCAGCCATTCACAATCAGGTACGCCTTGCGCTTATTTTTAGAAGTAAATCCAGCGAAAAGTGCGAGTACTGCATCGAATGACCAAGTAAACCAAAAATAATTGCTCCTCTCTGAATAATACCAAAATATATGCACAAACCCAAGATCTTAGAAATGTGCGGCGGGAAGCAGAGAAATACGAAAAGGTGTCGGCCGGAATGCTCAAGTTCTTACAGGATATCGATATAAGACTGGCCAAAAAAGAGTGATAATTAGCATCACTATTGAAATAATATCCTCTTCATCAGAATTACCTGTGATCACTTTATTTTATCATATTATATATTATATATATATATATATTATATATATTAATTTATATATATATATTAATTATATATATATATTATATTAATTATATATTATATATTAATGAGATTTAATTCTATTTGAACAATGCTTATGCTTACTTACTTACGTTTATTTATTTATGCCTTGTTTTCAATGTTTTCAATATTGCCATCACTGAATGAATTTGCGATATTTTCCCACCCTCATCTTTATCCATGTGCCTATCTCTAGTTTCAAAGTGTATTTATGAAGCAATAAACATCATTTAGTGTTTTATCTCATAAGGCAGCTTGTGAAACTATTATGAATACTTTACTGATCTTCTCAGCATGAATGTAATTCAGATTCCACATCCTTTTTGTATAATTTCCGGTGTTTTGGGACCTTTGGTTGCAGGAATATGTATAGTATCATTTTGTGAGATTGTGAGATCGGAACCAATATAATTAAATAGGTTCCAAGGGAAGCAGATCGTAGCAAATGAATGACTTGGTGATCGACAAACGTATATTTTTGCAAGTCAAAAAGAGAAATAACGGGCGGGCAGTTTTACCGGAAATCAAGTATCCAATGACCTTTACTTTTAGTATTTCTCACTCTCAACATAACCAGAATCGGAGAAACGAAGAACTGCTTTATAATCGGGATATGCCATTTCGAATCAAGCCCATTTTCTTTGAGACCCCCCTATCCAGTCTCCTCATCAGTAAAAGAATCGACCCTCCCGTTTCTAATCACGCCAATTTCAAGCAACTCCAGAAGAAGAAAAATATAAGCTCCATCCGAAAGGATTCTTCTATCAAACTCATGGAGATTGAAGCCATCTTGAACAGAGATGTCCAAGCCAGAGCAGTATCCTCGAGCCTTTCTCAAAGGGTACGCTGGAACAACCAAGAAAAGCATATAATAAAATAAAAAAATCGATCTTAAATCAGTACGAACATGGCGAACTCCCGGAACGAAAGAATGCTCAGCTCTCAGAAAAATGAAGAACTCTCTGTTGTAATTGGTCGAGGAAATAACAATGAAGAGCTTGTGAGAGAAATACTCTTGAACCGCAAGATATGGAAGTAAGTGCAGTGGGGCGAGTGCACTCCACATTTAAAGTGGGTTTTCTCCAAATAAAACCACAATTATAAAAAAATGAAATCTTTCACACAAACAAGGGCGATCAATCACTTTGAATTTAACGAGTAAATTTGTACCAAAGATAATATAATTCGCAATTTGCAGATCTACTGTGAAACTAAAAAGATGTAGATTTTCTCACTGACTCCGATCACTTTCATCCTTGACTTCGATGATGAATACTGTGAGTATAACATGAAACAGTTTTTGAGTTTTTTCTCCAAAAATGATCCTCGCAAGAATGTCCAAAATACCTCGAGGAGAAACGGAAACCAGTCTCATAATTTTGTCAACAAATTTCAGCCCTACATGTCGTGGCAAAACTCTGACATTAAAAAGAAGGTCAACATTCTCTCAAGGCCAGTGAATAATTCCACATACTACTCAGATAATACAGAGAATCCTAGCTATATTTGGTTGCTCAAGCCAACAGGCCTCAATCGAGGAAGAGGAATTTAAATATTCGATTCCTTAGAGCAGCTCGAAAAAATATTGGTCGATTATTTAGCCCTCTTCAATCGCCGCAGTTTCAAGTAAAGCTCCGCCACCCACAAAGATAAATAAAAGGAAAAGGACAAATAAAAGGACAAATAAAAGGAAAAGGACAAAGACAAACATAAATAAAAGGAAAAATAGATAGAGAAATCAAAAGAGAAATAAAAGAGCAAAGAACCTCAGCATGAACAGACAGAAAATAATGAAAAAGAGCCTCCTCAATTAACCGAGCAAGATGATAATAAAATGGTGAAATAAAAATTTAAGCTCGTAACTTGTTCATTCGTCATTCAAAAATACGTCGAGAAGCCTCTTCTAATCGAGAATAGAAAGTTTGACATCAGAGTCTGGTCACTAGTTACTCAAAATTTTCAAATGTATTTTTTTAAATAAGCCTATATCCGCACTTCGGCCGAATCTTTCTCAACAGATGACATCAGCAATTACTATATTCACCTCACGAATAATGCGATCCAAAAGTATTCAAGCAACTATGGCACTTTTGAAAGTGGAAACCAATTATCCTACAAAAACTTAAACAAATACATTGGAGATGAAAATTGTGAAAAGATTTGGAATCGGATGAAAGAAATTGCATACATGGCCTTCAGTTCTGTGAAAAGAAAAATTAACCAAAATAACTATAAGTTTTGTTTTTAAATTTTCGGACTGGACTTCATTATCGATAAAGAGCTGAAAGTGTGGCTCATTTAAATCAACTAAAACCCATGCATTGAATGCTCGAGCCCTTTGCTGGGTCAGTTAATACCAAGAATGATCAACGATGCCTTTAAACTCACAATCGACCAAATATTTCATGACAAGAAGCCAAATGAAAAACCGTATCCAGTTGACGGCTATAAAGATACAGAAAATTTATGGCAAAGTTTAGGCCAGTTAATGCCTAATGCTGAATATTCTCCTGACAAATGATGATTCATTCTCTATTTTATTTTATGATGTCAAGTTAATCAGATGATTGATTTTGATTCAGATATATTAAACTGCCATAAATTTATAACGGATTAAGCATTGGCGCTCTATTATTATAGCATACCTATGCATTGATAAAGATATCCTGATTGGATATATTAATAATAACTGCTATCTATTGTTGAGATTTTGTTAATAACTAAATAAGGGGTTGGGGTTGGGGTTGGGGTTGGGGTTGGGGTTGGGGTTGGGGTTGGGA
>NW_028282229.1:0-44195 GCF_059751285.1 Brachycentrus maculatus | reverse complement strand
TCCCAACCCCAACCCCACCCCAACCCCAACCCCAACCCCAACCCCAACCCCAACCCCAACCCCAACCCCAACCCCAACCCCAACCCCAACCCCAACCCCATGCTACTTTATGTGATCTAAGACTTCCCTAATATCATTTGGATTATATAGATAATATTGTATAAATTCATTATTGGTCGCTGGTACCATAAATAATTCGAATCTTACAGAGCTCCTGATTCAACTGCATTCAATGATTAGAAGTTATAGCTCATGCATTCAATCTGATATGAATCCTTTAATAGAGATCATCATTTCTTCACATTCTCGACCAGCCATGACATGCCATCCTCAAGACCTGCCAAAGTCTTAGCAGAGCAGGCAGCAATGGTCCATGTTCTCGTTTGTATTTTCTAAATGTTCAGTTGCTCTAGTATCTAAGATCATGAGCTAGTTACTTTGTCGGGTTCTAAGGCGTTGATGAGGTCTTGCTTGTTAGCGAAGATTAGTAAGGGACAATTCATCAAGTCTTTCTCGTTTAAAAGTGCCTCGAGTTCAAGGCCCGCCTCTTTGACTCTTTTTGTGTCTGCTGAGTCAATCACGTACACAAGGGCATCAGTGTTTGGAAAATAGTTTGCCCAATATTCCCTGAGCGCTTTCTGTCCTCCGATATCCCAAACGTTCAACTTAAATTTATCATGAGTCAAGTTTTTGATATTAAATCCTTGAGTGGGAGTAACGCTGCTGATATCCTACTTATAGGTTTGGATACTTCATTGGAGAGAGATTTGAGAATAGTAGTTTTTCCTGCGTTGTCCAATCCGAGCACTAGAATTCTTAATTCTTCTTTTTTATTTTTCCTGAGGTTCCGGAGAATGCCGATCAGCCCACCCCCTTGATTCTCTGATTTCATTTAAACTATTTTAATATAAATTGTTCGAATTAATATTCTGACCAATCTGCTCCTAGCTATTTGCACGCATGAACTCAGCTCCTGTCTAAACTAAAGCTAATTATTCTTATTCGTGTTGCACAAAATGATGTGAAATTCTATATTTCACATCACTCAATAACTTACTTATTTTGATTAAATCGGGCTATTAAGTGTATCCACACTATCTCATGACAATCGCATCTGATAGAATTCAGACGCCATATCATTTTAATAGTTTTGAATCCAAATGATTCGATTTATGCGTGTATCTATCGTTTGCTGAAGAGTCCGATTTGAAAAAGACCATCAATATCGAAAATTTGTCATTCAGAACAAAGAATAAAGGAAAGATGTAGGAGGATTAAACAAATAAATATAATCCATAAAACATTAATCCAACAAAACAGAAGCCAACATCAGGAACAAAACTGAGAAAGCCATCAAAACAGCAAAGCCATCAAATTAGATGAACCAATTTATCAAATTTAGCAGTCGGATTCAAAATATGTCTGAAAGTCTAATAAGTAGCTTCTCATTCACGCGATATATGCTATTTGAGGCGATAAGGAATATAACTGATCATCAGACATTTGAAATCAGCGAAAATTATTGATGATAAATGTAGAAGAGTTAAATATATTTGAGCTTCGCCTATATTGATTGCAGGCAGTAATTCGATATTGATATTGCAGCATCACCTTGAGTCATGGAGCCGATGCAATGAATGGAATTTTGGTGTTATTCTATGACGAGATATCATTAAATTGGATAAATTAAATAGTTCTTTTAATCCCATTCAATAAATTCTTCCATTCCGAAATTGTTCCATTCTCTCCCTGACTACTTTTTCAGGGCTATCTTGTCCAAATCGACTGCCAGGGTCAATATTCCTGAGAAATATCTCCAGAAACTGCAAAAATAGGACAGCTCTATTTTTTGAAAATCGAAGATTTTTTATGGATCCAAACCATTATAAATCGAACATTACTGAGAAGAATTTCATAATTATTAATAAGGAAGAATGAAATAGTGCACACTGGCAATATTGTTTATTCTAGCCATCAGCATGGGTCAAGCACAGACTCCATGCACAGGCTTTGAAAAGAATGATCTGCTCCAATCGGGAGTGGTCGAGTTGATCAATTCCAGACCCAACCAAGAAACTTGCTACATTGTTGACATTAAGTACGAAATTCCCCATCAAGGCATTCAAATCGCTGTAGCTCTTAGCGAAACTAGTGGATAGTTCTCATTGTATGGATCGGAGTATTCAGTCAGAGGAAGAAAGTCAGAATATGGAAACTCAATCGAGATTTCATTGGTTTCACCCTACAAGAAATGGACGAAGATTACTGCATCCTATCTTGCTTCCTCTAGGTCCGATGTCTTCGTCGGCAGCTTTATCGCCGATGTTTTCCCATTATTCGGGTGCGAAAAGAAATCAATAGACAGAGGGCTAATTAGACATACTCCTTCCAACCTACCTGCGGGCAGCTACGAAATTGCAGCATTCATCTCAGGCATATTGGCTCAAGATGACAAGCAAAAGACAAAAATTGAATCTCGAGTCACTAAATAACAAATTGTCATCGAAGTCACATCAACTGCATTCCCAGCAATTCTAAATCTTCACATTTCATATGTGCTGATTTCAGTAAATTCAGAGTTCTCATTGAGAAGATTTGCCCCTCTCCTAGAAAAATACAGAGATGATTATCAATTGATTGGTCCTGTCGAAGTCACCTCATCGAATCTTGTGGAGCTAAATGGCGTTCAGTTGGTCTCTCAAAGACGATTGAAATGCATTGGTGCTGGCTGCATAAAAGACTGCATTGCTGAAGAAAAATGTAGGGAAATTGGAGGAATTGTTGCTGGTAAAGATTGCTTCGCATGTTCAGCTTTCGAAAGATTTTGGGGAGGAAAGTGCACTCCACAATGCAAATAGTTTGAAGTATGGAATGGAAAATCTTGTGTCTGCGATGAATGGTCATCTGGATTCAATGGAAATTGCAAAAAATGTCCTCTCGATACCAAAATTATCAATGGGCGCTGCGAATGTGCATCTGCATTTAAATGGAATCATGATGCTTGGAGATGCGAGCCCCAATGTGGAGCTCTCGAACTGTGGAACGGACAAATATGTGTTTGCGAATCTCAATGCATTCGATTTGGAGGAAAATGCAGGGAATGCCCAAGAGGAACTAAACCAGAAGGTGATAGATGCTCTTGTCAACGTGGCAGCCAGTGGGATTCTTCCAGGTGGTCATGCGTTCCTCGATGCGAACAAAATGCTATCTTTAACGGTAGAACATGTGTCTGCGATGAATGGTCAGCCATATTCGACGGAAAGTGCAAGAAATGTCCCTTAAACACTAAATCCCTGAGCGGTAACTGCTTCTGTGCTTCAGGATTTTAATGGAATAGCCAAATATGGAATTGTGTACCAATTTGTGGAGAGTCAGAAATATATAACGGACGAACTTGCGTGTGTGATGCTGATGCTTATCGATTTAACGGAAAATGTAAAAAGTGCCCAGCAGGTCTAAAACTAGTTGGAAATAGCTGCGTATGCGCAGGAGGATCTATTTGGGATGACAATCAATGGTCGTGCATTCCTCAATGCAAGAGCTTAGAGAGATGGAATGGAAAAGAATGTGTTTGCAACTAAAATTCTGTCCAGTTCAACAAAAAGTGCGTTGAATGCCCACAAGGAACTAAACCCATCGGCGATAAATGCTACTGTGATGCTGGAACTCAATGGGACCATGCCTCATGGAAATGTATCAACATTTGCCAGCACAATGAAATTTATAATGGCGCTGCCTGTGTCTGCAACTAAAGATGTGTTAGCTACAATGGAAAATGCACCGAATGCCCATAAGGAACTAAGCCTTTTGGTGATAAATGCTACTGTGAAGCTGGAACCCAATGGGACCATGCCTCATGGAAATGTGTCAACATTTGCCAGCACAATGAAATTTACAATGGCAAAGAATGCGTTTGCAACTAGAAATGTGTACACTACAATGGAAAGTGCACTGAATGCCCATAGGGAACTAAGCCTTTTGGTGATAAATGCTACTGTGAAGCTGGAACCCAATGGGACCATGCCTCATGGAAATGTGTCAACATTTGCCAGCACAATGAAATTTACAATGGCAAAGAATGCGTTTGCAACTAGAAATGTGTACACTACAATGGAAAGTGCACTGAATGCCCATAGGGAACTAAGCCTTTTGGTGATAAATGCTACTGTGAAGCTGGAACCCAATGGGACCATGCCTCATGGAAATGTGTCAACATTTGCCAGCACAATGAAATTTACAATGGCAAAGAATGCGTTTGCAACTAGAAATGTATACACTACAGTGGAAAGTGCACTGAATGCCCATAGGGAACTAAGCCCATAGGGGATAAGTGCTATTGTGAAGCTGGAACTCAATGGGATCATTCTGCCTGGAAATGCGTCAGCATCTGCGAGCACAATGAATTTTTCAACGGCAAAGAATGCGTCTGCAAACTTGGCATGTCAAGAAGAACAGGAAAATGTATTGAATGCCCAGCCAACTCCTTCCTCATCAACGATAAATGTGTGTGCGATCGAGAACATACTTGGAATGAGGCCACATGGAGCTGCGTCAAGATCAGCCTCAATCCGATTCCAACATGCCCACCCCGATCAAAATGGAACCAAGCTAAACTTGAGTGCGAGTGCCAATTCAATTCTGAGAACTTAATTGATGGTGTATGCAGAAAATGTGCAGCAAACGAAGGATGGAATGGCGAAGAATGCGTTTGCATCAGTGATTACTACAAAATTAATGGAGTTTGCAGGACTTGCGACCCCAACTCAGCTTACAATGGAAAAGATTGCATCTGCAATCACGGATTCTATGGTGATGCCAACATTTGCTATAAATGCCACGAGACTTGTGGTCGATGCACTGGACCCAAAGATAACCAATGCCTAAAATGCTCCGATGTCAGCTATGATCTCATAGACGGAGTTTGCACTAGAGACATCCCATGCCCATCTGGCTTGTTCCTCGATGAAGACTCATGCAAGCCTTGCTCTTCCTATTGCTCGGACTGCGAATCAGAACACGTCTGCACCACTTGCATCGATGGCTTCAAAAGAGAAGAACTAGCGTTTTACGGAGCTCAAGCAAGCTACTGCTCATAAATTTGTGGCGATGGCCGAAGATACGAAATCGACTGCGATGATGGCAACAGTAGGAATGGTGACGGATGTAATTCAAATTGTGAAGTCTAGAAGGGATGGCATTGTCAAGGTGGATCTTCCATAAAGCCAAGCACTTGCGTACCTTTCCAACCCGACCGATCGATCATCACCCCAACAGGAACAGTGCACTTATACGGCAAAGTCGTGCAAGGAATTAGGTTATCTTACATTCCTCCTGAGCTGACTGTGAATGACTGTGCTATCTGCAACAAAATACTTTGGATCAGAGTCATTGATTCGAAGGTCGTGCCCGGAGTTAGAATTATGTATCTCCCCAAAAGCCAGTACCAGTTCATGGCCGAATTTGAATTCAACGGATTGATGGCTATCCCCGTGTTCTCAATCTCGATTCAGATTAACCCAGACTATGCTCAATACTTCAAACCAGCAGATTTGGCTCAAATCGAAGTGAAGAAAATCGATCCAGCAGTGTTGAAGAAGGGAGAAGCTCAGGAATCTCTCGAATTGGACGATATTTATGGAGATGATGTCCTCGACACACTCTTCAATGACAAAAAATGATCACAATATTCAACTTTATGCTTTCACATTCTATCGTTTCTTTTATTTATGCAGAAAGATATTGCTAAATACAGCATACTGAATGCATCTTATTAATTGGTGGTGATGATGGATTGAGATTTTGCATCTATATTTTATAGTAATTTTATATTAATATTGCATATATACAATGATACGTATCAAAAATCAAAGATTATATCCATTTCCATGGGCTCCATTTCCACTTACTCGATCTGATATTTATAAGCATCAGTGCTTGCGCTGTAGTAGGGCTCGGGGATTCCACTATGGCAGCCATCAGTGGCTACAGGGCTCTATTATTGATTATTGTTGTCTATTCCTACGTTGCTTTCACATAACTCAGAATTCATTGATTGTTAGCCGACCCTCTACGCCGAGCACTTGCAGCAAAATAGATCCAGGCATAGAAGTACTTCTGTTAGTATTTGTAGTGGCTGCTATCGCACAGAATAAGCTTCTTAAACTTGTTTATGATTGGCATCGTTTCTATTGTTTTTCACAGGGGATAGATACCCCTTGGCGATTAACTGACCAATGATAAGTTCCTATAGCTTCTTGTTGGTGAGCCTCTGATGCGCAAGCTATTGCTTGAGGGCCGATATTTCCTATTGAATGCACTCGAAACCGTCCAGCTATTCTTCAGGCAATGCAGAATGTAGGAGCTTGTCACTTAGCAGAATTGACTATGTTCGTCTGCACTACTCCTGCTCATGCACTTAGTGAATTGATGATAGGTTTTATTTCTTGTTTGCCTCACCTAGGAATTTCGCTGTTTCAAGCCGGAATTATATCTACTATTACGATGAGGTTGTATTGGTACCATTCTCCTGAACCTACACCTTCATTGTCTCAGTATTGATCCCAACATCCTTCGTTGCACTTCCTGCGAAACTGGTATTGATCCCTATTTCTTAATACGAGGCTTCTTGCCGGTTGTTTTGCTATTATTTGAGTTGGTCTGCAGTCTGGACGCACAGGTGGGTGATTACTTCTGCTGCAGTGCGACTATACGATTGGAATTAGTGTAGTTCCGACTGGACTGCTTACAAGCATTGCTGGTACTAATTACGAAGAATGCCAACTGCACTTATCATGGCATTCCTCTAGAGACGCTTAATTCTTTGGTTTTCTTTATTCTGGTTGTGAGTATGAATAGAATCACGACTCACTTGGAGTGCATTAAAATGCCTGGAGAGTTCGTGAGCGTGTAGGTCTTCTTGCAGCATTTGGGTGCGATTCCTGCATTTATGAATATAGTTATTTTTGAGTTACAACAGGGTTGCAGATTATTAAATTAGTTGCTACTTCTATTGTCTTAATTTCGCAGCTTATTCAGCTTGCATTTGCTGAAGTTGCTTTAGTTCTTGCAACTATTCAAATTGTATTTGTGATTGCAATTTCAATTGCTGCTGTGCTTATTATTCAGCAGGGTTGGATTCGTCGACAGTTTGAATATACTGTGAGTGTTTATGTGTTTTGTTATTGCTCAGTTCGTTCTTGAGCTGATGTATCATTTTGAGGTATTTGTTTATTTCGAGTTCTCTGTGTTCAAGCTCAGTTGCTTGCTGTTCTATCTTATCCACTAACTCTGAGTGTGATTTCTCTGACTGCTCATCATCGGATTGAGCTTATCTGCCTCTGGATTGTATGGATTGTGATTCCCTTTCAATGTATTATAACATCTCTTCAGCACTTCGGAACAACAACTGTTGGTACTATTTACAAGCCCCATCAAAGGTTAGTTTGCATCCGGATTGCCATTATCTTAACGAGACCACACTGCACCGCAATTACTCCATCCTTTACAGCAAGCTTTTCGTGTCCACATTTTCAACATCCACATTGTCGAGAGTATAGGTGCGAGATGCGACCATTGCCTAAAAATATTGGAGTTTGCTGCGACTGGCTGCAAGCTCTTGCTCTAATTGCAGCTTATCTTATACTACATATTAAAACTATTATTAAATCTTCTGTATTTATTGTTGAAGCTTGGCATTTGATTGTCCAAGGGACGTATACTACTGTGATAGTTTGAGATTCTATTGCGATAGTTGAATATTCTCATTTGATAGTTTTTGATTCTCCTGTGATATTTCAAGATTCTACTGTGATAGGCTGGCAAGTTGTGCCTCAAGAAGGTTGACCCCACTTTTATCCCCTTTGAAACTGCTGTCTTGAATGTCAGTGGGAGTATTCGAATTGGCTTTGTTGTTGAGCAGCTTCAGATTGTTCGATATTTTGCTGGACAGCTATTCTATTGAGAGAGTGTTAATCTTTCTATTGTGATTATTCGTGCTCTTCTGGGGATTGACATGTGGACTAACATGAGTAATATTTGGAATGCTAGCGATATTTTAGAATAGTGCGAAGAGCCAGTGAATCACATCGCCCATTTCTTAAAATTTACGATAGATGCACTTGAGCATGTTTTAATCATCCTCCCCCCGCCCATCGGCGTGTGAACTGGCAGAGTTGAGGGTGATAAAGTGGTATAGGCTGCGGAGCTCGTGTTTCCAATCTGCTGCGTCCATGGCTTCGAGCTTGCTTTTGGCGCATTATAGTTTGAACATGGAGAGGAGTTTGGTGCGCTAATTGGTGAGGAAGTCGAGCATTGATAGCCTATCTGTTATCTACTGATTTTATATGCTTTATTGTGTGTTGTTGATAATGGTGCATATCTTTTGATGCTTCTACATGTTATCCAGCAGTTGGCAGAGAATAATGCTCTATCTGTTACTATTGTTGCTACTGCCATTGCCGTTGTTGTTCCTACTACTGCTGTTACTATTGCTATGATTGTTGCTATGGCTGTTGCTATGATTATTTGTGCATGCATAGCTCATACTGGTGTAGCCACAACTCACGTTGCTCAACATATGGCTCGCATTGTTGTAATTGTGACTGATGCTACTGTTATGACTGGTGAAAGCATTGTGATATGCGTTTTATTTTTCTTATTTGGATACGCCATTTTACAGAGTGTGGACTTGGGCACTATGCGGATGTCTGGATATGAGCATTTTCAATAGAGCTTGCAGTGTGTGGTAGAATGGATTCTGATTGCTTCTGTGATATGAAATCAGGCTCTGGGTATCCTCACAGTGTGCATTTGGTGATTTACTCTTGATGTACTGCCTGTATGCTTTGCTTTTACTACTGCTCACATTCTTGCCATTATTGGCATTATTGGTATGAGGAAGATTTCTGATGTTGGCATGATTGGAATTAATAATGAGTTTTTTGGATTTGCTCTTGCTGCCTATTTTGTTATGGGTGTTGAGTTGCTTATTGGCAACGATGTTGGATTTGTGTTTGGGCTCCATCACCTGATCACTTCTAACTATCGACTATATTCAAATTGCGATTATATTTAAGCCAACGGCATCATAATGGATGATTATATGTATACTATACACTATACACCACAGTACTGAATTTCCTAAATTGCAATTTCAATATCAATCAGTCTACAACTCCTCTTCCAGTCGGCGTTATTATTTTTGGGAGATCTACTACTAGTAATATCCGCCCTTCATGCACTTATACGCGAAGTGCAGCACTTCCACCAGCAGACATAGCACATTAGTCACCAGGAATACCACAAAGATCGAATTGGCGTCGATGGATGTGGAGATGCCAATGATAATCTGGAACAACCCCACAAAGATGTATCCAAGGCTCTCCAGCAAGCTGCTCATTATCAATATCTAAATGCCATTGAGTCTGCAAGTCAGGATAACCTCATGAGCTACCTGAATGTTGTACTTTCCTGGGATACAGAAGCCTGTAATTCCCACCAAGATGAACAATACCCATTGATTGTCAGTGCTTAAATTCGTGAGACGAATGCCCCAGAACGCCCCAATCGAAACTAAATTTATCAGAATGAACATGATGTTGCGATTTATCGGTTTCTTTATCATTTGGTAGGCCAGTCCGAAGAATAGGGACCCGATGATTGTCAGAATACTGAAAGCAATTGGAATGTACCCCGAAAACTATTTGAAGCCATTGCTTTATAAGTACAAAGGGAGCCAAAGCAGCACTCCATACAGCAGGGCTTTAAGGAGGCAAAGCACCACCACAAGATATAGAACCGAGGGCTTTTTCATATGTGCGAATAGCTATTTAAAGATGTTAGTCCAGCTTTTGCTCTGGTTTTACACTTCATAAGCAGATAACTATTGCTTATCCGCGATCGGCAGTTTTAGCACGCAAAGAGCCACCACGAAGGCCGTCAGGGGCGCAATAATCAAGGAAATCTCCCAGTCCCACTAAAGGTAGTAAACGATAACAGTGCAAATGAAGAAGCCGAGCACATTCCCGAAATCCCCATTTGCCGACCAGATCCCCAGCGCAAAGCCATCCCTCTCTGCATTAAAGTACTTTTAGACTAGCTTAATTACTATCGGCCAGGAAGTAGACTGAAAGAACCCAAATGCTCCCATGCTCAGAAAAAGGAGCACGTGTGATTTAATGCCCATGTAGACAAGTATCGGGATTAGGACATAGAACAGGCTGGCGAGCGACACATAGTAAAAATAAGAGGATTTTATGTACTATATTGGCTTAACAACTCTGTAGAGATAAGCGAGTCCGAGGACGATGTAAATGGCGGAGTTTGCGAGTCCCAACATTTGATTGCTCAGTTCGAAGTAGTCCGCCAACGATTTAAGATTAAAAGGGATGGCCATTCGCATGATATGAATTGTGAGATAGGAAAACAAGCTCGCAAAGTACACTTTATACTTTATGCTCAGCATCTATGCACTATAATATTTATTATGCATTCAAAAGATGCTATTTACAAATAGATATTTAACATGCTGCATTTCCAATGACCAAATCTATATATAGTGATAATAGTGATAATTAAATTTACTATAAATAATATATCCTCATCTCATTCGAACGTAAGTATTGTGCAATCATGGATGAATATGCTAAAATAGGCGAATAAGAAGGCTGTTTAATGTATATAGTAATAAAATAAATGTATATACTCAGAATGGCGTACGTTAATAGACTCAGCAGGGTGGCGTAGTGGTATCGCGTTGGGCTCATAACTCAAAGGTCGGAGGATCGAAACCTCTCTCTGCTACTTTTTTACTCCCATTTATCCTATCAATTATAATCTATTGTATCTGAATCCATTCTATTCAAATCAATATAAAAGAAAGAGAATAATTATGATTATAATTTTACCATAGTTTAGTCAAAGATAAAAGCATATATATATATATAGTTCAAACCGACGATCCCACAACAACTCTCGTTTAATGCTGCTTATTTGAGAATTGAAAGAGCTTGGAGCCTCCAAAGCTCTCTAAGAAACAATTTTAATTCTGCGAGACCAACAGAGAAGATGGTGAGGAGTTAGTTTACTATTCCTCTCTCCGTTTTATTTAGTGTTCTTGTTGTATGAGTTCCTTACTGATATGAATTGAATTGACTAACATTTTCTAAGGCTTCTCATTGCCAAATGTGTGCAGCTTAACACTTGAAACAGTGTGTTTCCGCAGAAGCATTTCGTTTTGTATTTCGGGCCACGAGAGATGGAGGCGATGGAATTTATTATATCTTTCAACCACTTCGCTCTGGAGATTAGTCGAAGCCTTTCGGTTGATGGTTGCGCGATTCAATGTTCGACTACCAAAGGCGATTATAATTTATTTGAAGAGGCTCTACTCGCACTTGAGCAGATCGAACATATTGTAGTGAATTTGCTCATATTTTTAATCCTACAACTGGGTCCAGCACGCTTTATAGGCTCCTTTCAGCTTGTATTTGTAAGCAACTTGCATTGCGATGAAAATATCGTAAGAGGAGAGGTTTTTCTACATATCTGCTTCGATTTGCGACGCGATGAATTTTATCCCCAAAATGCTTGATATTTCCATAAGCTATTGAACACTATGATCTCGATTAGTGAGCAGTGGGCCTCCATAAAATAACTTCAACACTTCAACCAATGATTGGGTCTAAAACACGAACGGCGTACTTTAATTGAAGGATGACGCAGAATGTGGATCTTATGGTTGCGCATGGGGTCTAGGCCGAGAATTGTCTTGAAGTAGGCGGAATGGGGCGCAAGAAGGCCAATGTGCAAAGGAATTATCGATCGTTTATGCATGAGGAATAGATCTGACTTAGGATCAGTCATAAATACACCCATGAAGGTATTTTGAAGATTAAGGTTGATTTGCAATTGCAGTTGAGAAGCCATTAAGTTTTTAGGTTATTGCTAAATTGATATAAGCCTGTGTTCGTTTTGCAATGATTAATTCTTAAAGATGCGACGGTATTTTAAACTGTCTGATTGCACACTACTATGAGCTATATATTGATGAGCCACCCGTATATTAAATATGGAGCTATCAGCTATATTAAATATGGAGCTATCCGTATATTAAATATGGGAGTTGAATTTAATTGTCTCCATGTTGACAGCAGTGCTAATACTATCCTCAATTTCGATGGTGAGTGTATGAAGACAGGCTGGGGTTGAGCATTTGGGGTATACGAGTATTGGGTTAAGGCATAGAGTAGTTGATGCGGTTGTGAATGAGTTGGTCGAACATAGATATTATAATGAGCATATGACTAGTCGCAGCAGATGAATAATCATAAAAAATAGTCTGGTACTCTCTTTTTCTGCACTTCATCTCCTTTTCTTGGCGCTGGGTCGAACTGGATATAATTCTGCCTCAGATTCTCATCCACATCCATGATAGCTGCTTGGTTCCCGCAACGGTAGCAGTAGTTCGGAGCCGAAAATATTGTTGACACATTCTTATTATGCGTGCTTGTGTACCCTTCCATCATGAGCTGATGCGCTCGGGCAATCATCTTCAGATTGTTTGTATGGTTGAACTGCTCTGCGATATCTTGCCCGAAAGTGTATCCCGCTCCTCTTGGGTTCATTCCCCATCCCGATCTATCGTCTGGGTCCGACCAAAGCAGATCGCACATCGGACCTTCATGGGGCACCTCCTGCACTCTTTTTAGCACCCGAATATTGTCGAGACTCTCAATTGAGGGCGATAGGCCTCCATGCAAGCAGAAGAACTGATTCTCAACCACTGCCGTTAGGGGCAAATAATCAAATAGTTCTGTCAAGCATTTCCAGACATTCGAGTTTCCATACTTTCGGCAGCATTCATCATAAAATCCATAAACTTGCGTAATCTGGCGAGACTCATGGTTGCCCCTCAAGAGCGTGATTCTGTCTTTATGGCGAACCTTCAATGCAATCAGAAGTGTGACTGTTTCGACACTGTGATGGCCTATGCTTTTATGACATTTACCTCTATCTACATAGTCGCCCATAAATAAATAGTTCGTATCGGGCACTGGCCCTCCGATTTCAAACAGTTCCATCAAATCATGAAACTGACCGTGAATATCTCCGCAGACAATTACAGGAGCCCGCGCTGGAACCACGTTCGATTCTTATGTGAGAATTTCCTTGGCCTTAGCTCAGCTTTATATATACCTTTTCACAGAGTATTTTAACTTAGAGTTCGGGCAATGGCTTACATTTCAGTATATCGGCTAGCTGGCGATCCAAATTGCTGTAGTCGAATCCCTTCATAATTTAAAATGCGACAGCCAAATATGCGAACCAATAATAATTCAATTTGAAGGAGGCGCTCATTAATGAAATGGGATTTAGATAATAAGCAATCCCGATGGCATCGCATTTGAGAAGTTACAACTAATTTTTCAATTACAATTTTGTGATTTTAAATTTGGTTGCTCTTCAACAATGTATAATACATTAATTCATGGACGACCGTCGATCATTTAAACACGACTCCAGAGATTCAAAGCCTTCTCCCAAGGTCTATATTTCCAACTTGAACAGTGATGTAGGGCCTATCTGATTTTTTAAGAGTACTGAAGCCGATTTGAGAAAATCATTCACTGATTTCGGAACCATTATGGAAATCACCCTGAAACAGAAAGCTCCTGGAATTGTCTTCGCTTTTATCGAATACGACACAACTGAAAACGCCGAGAAGGCTGTTTAAGGGTACTACACACTTCGATTATGAATGAAATTATCAAAATTTTCTACATACTCTTTCTTTCTTCTCCATAACTTATTCAGCATGAACCACCAAGACTTTCTTGGAAAATAGCTCCGAGTCGAATTCGCTAGAGGAAACGACCGAAACAATGATCGTGGAGGATTCCGAGATAGAGGAGGAGATAGGGGAGGATTCAGAGATAGAGGAAGCTCTCGAGGAGGCTATGGCGATCGTGACAACGATCGCAGAAGAGACGATGACAGGCCAAAAGGATGCTTCAATTGTAATGAAGTTGGGCATTTTGCAAGAGACTGCCCAAAACGTATATTTCAACTAATTATTCAGCGAGAGTCCCACGAGAATTCAACAGAGATAGACCTCGCTTTGGAGGTGATCGAGGAGATCGAGGAGATCGAGATGGAGGCAGGGACAGCAGAAGAGATCATGGCGATCGGGATAGATACAGAAAAAGAGACAGTGAAAGTAAAAGCAAAAGTAAAGGAAGAAGCCACGAAAAGAAGAAAAAGAACAGAAAGAGAAGCTCATCAGGTTCTAGTCGAAGCTGATTTATTCGAATAGATTCAATATTCCTAACTCATGAACACTCAATAATATGAATATTTGCTCTGTGCAGATGCTGATTGCAGATAAATATTATCCAGCTCTATTACTGAGCAAGCACACAATCTTTCATCATTTGAGCAATTTCATATAATATTGATTCATTCATTATTTATCAATGCTCGCACTTATATGACTCTTGTGCTTTTCGAAGAGCAGCTTCACCGATATTCCAGCGCAGCTCACAATTTTGCAGCTCTTTGATTTTATTTTGTATAGGTCTTTTTCTGTCAGTTCCTAGCCATCGTATGGGCCAATTTAAATAGTTTACATTGCTTTGGCTTCTTAAGGTATTTCTTCAGAGAGAATCACCGCGAGCATAGTGAGAGATTTATCGGGATCTGCAGTATTAGGGATACCATACTGATCGCACATCTTCTCAATTGATGTCCGTTCCTTTGCCTTTAAATCTGCTAAGACTATAGGGTTGATTTTGGAGGTATCTGTTTTTTTCACCATAAGGAGGATTCCCTTGAAGTATTCTTCCTCGAAAATGTACTTTTTCTGCCAAATAGTGAGCAGATTAAGAATTTGAGTCGGCTCCCGAATGTAATGAGCAATTTTATTGAAGAGCAAGGGCAAAAGAACAGCGAAAATATCTCGGTAGCCTGACCAGGGGCTATTGAACAAGATGTCAGAGATTAAATATAGAAAAGGAAGAATGCTCTCCTCACAGTTGTGTTCGTTCCTGCACTTCTACACTATCATGACTGAAATCGTGCAGGATATATCAACGAAGGATCCCATGTTTTTCAGACAAAATACCATCGCTTCTTCGATTTCCAGCCTCTTGAGGGTGAGGTGCATGAGAACTCTCGTGAAGTAGTATTTCTATTCAAGATTCAAAACTCGATTGTGAAATTTCTCAGCTGTAGCTTCGAGGGGAGGATACCATTCCGCCTCATCTGCCACAATATTAAATGGTTAAGTCCTATAGTTGGTGTCTCCATCACCCTGCAGATAAGAGTAGACTCTCCACCGATAAAAGATGTTCTCAGAAGAAAGAATATTCTAAAATAGATTGGATTGCTACATGGTCTAGAAACTATAACACAGGCTCATAAGCTATTTTTCTTTTCAGCTCTTCCTCTGCTCTCACACCCTCCATCACCACCAATTGTGCCACTTCTTTGATAATGTTTCTGAGAGCCACATTTTCAGGAAACTGAACAGCTACTCTGCCTCTTTCGTAGAGTGTACCTTCGAGCTACCCAATATCTTTACAATAGTACATCTTCCTTTTGAATTTGTGAGCCTTGTTGACTGAAAAGCTGCTTTATTGTTAAACTTGAACTAATGAATTTACGAATCGACTCATGTACCCAATACTGTTTATATCCTCGCGGCTTTCTTTTATGCAGTTGCTTTTATTTTTGTCATTGCTTTTATCTTTATCTTTCTACTTATCTATGTCTTTGTGTTAGTCTTTGTGTGTTGATTGGGAGGCATGCTCAGCATAAAAAAGCCGAGCGAATTCTGAATTTTGGAAAGCAATAACCAAGAATTTGTAAGGCAAATTCAGTTAGGACTCGAAGTGCAGCTTCGTATGGGTGCTGAGCAAACCTTTTACTGCTTCTTTGCCAATGCTATTTATTATTTAGGAATCATAGAGCATAATGATTGTTTAGGTTGGTTCAAGAGACATGAAGCAAGGAATTCGAATCATGGCATCTTGCAAAATGGATTTTATTGGATCCATCGATGCTTTGTGATTTATTTAACATAATATCGCTTGATTGGAAATAGCATTATAAATCAAACATCAATATCTATGCAATGATATTTTTTCAAGAGGCCTCGACTTTCGGTGAGTCATCAGTTTCTTAGGCTGCGCTCCTTTCAACGGGATCTAGCCATCGGAATCATGGGAGACAATTTCATCTTCTCTTTATTCCTCGTTGATGCCAAATGCCTCCATCCATTCACGAGGGATCGGGTTGGAATTGGAGAAGGACTTTTCTGCAAAATATACACCATTGAGGTATTGCATGGCCGTATTTTGGTCGACTTCGTACTCTCCGTCACAGATTAATCCTATTTTGATTGTGAGCTCGCAGTATTGACCACTTGTATAGAAGAGAAGCGCTGAAGAAGTCTGCCTTAGACACAAGTCACTTTGAATCCTATGCCTGAATGAGGAAATCACTCCAGAAGATCCCTCTGCAAAATACTTCTTTTCAGCTGTTTGAAGCTGAAGGTTGATTTCAGTTTCCTTCAGGAATGTGTCGATTTCCGACTGCCCGCAGTAGAAGTAATGCACCTTGACTTTGTTGAGAGGCAAATTCGTGCTAGATGTTTTCATGAAACCCCCCGAACCTTTCAGGATTCCGAGCTTGACCTTCCAAGACTATTATATTTAGTTTTTGGTGCCAATGCGGTACCTGATATTCAATGCCTCGTTCTTGTTGACAAACTGGGGAGGGATGTTATTAATGTCAACTAAGAATATCATGAGCCGCCACTGCTTTACTATCACCTTCGCGGCATCACTCGCTTCCTGATTCCTGTTGAGCTTGCCCTCCAAATTCGGCTTTATATTGCACAAGGAGGCGAGCTACTTTTCGCACTCGATGAGCTTGTACTCCTCTGAAATCAGCTGATAGCAGACATCGCAAACATGAAAGACAATATGGTTATTATAATGGATCTTGCTGATGTCTTTTACGAACTCGAGCCTCTCATACTCCGCCACCTTCAACCGCTTTTTCAGATGCATTAAGAAGCTGATAAGAATTTTGTTGGAAACCGTCTTCTTGAGCTCTTGCTTGTGGTGAGAATTGGAGCACAGACGGCAGTTCATTGTCCTTCCAATTACATCGAACTATTGTTTCTTCACAGAGACCATACCTTAATTACTGTTTGCAATAACTTGCTCTGCACTCAGTTGAATTTCCCCAGGTATGCTGTAATAATAGTGGGTGATCCCGATTAGCCAAGCTATGCCGTATATATCCACAATAAAATCAATTCCAATTTGCTCTATTTTTATCTTACTAAGGGACTCCATCATGCAAATCAGTTGTTCAGCCTGTCTGATATATTTTTATAGGGACTTAGTTGCAGAGATTTTGCTGAGCTCCACTTTATTAACCCGTTCATAAGTCGGGCAAACCGTACACTGCATTTTGAGCACTTCATGGAACGGTCTGCTTTTGCTTTTGCTATAATTTTTCGTTTTGGCATCATTGTTCCGAAATATAGGATCCACATTAAAAAATCGATGACCCTGGAACTACTCATGTTGCTCCCCTCTGTGCCTTCTTTTGTAGACGAGCCTTAAAATTGTGGCCTTGGTGCTGAAGGGGTAGATATACCTTTGAATGAGCTTATTCTGATTGGGGTTTGAGCGTTTTTCCTAAAATGCCCGATAACTGTCGACTTCGATGGTGAATTTAGTTTACTTGTCTTCAGACATTTTGGCAACTATCGACGGGGTATGATAATTCTCTTTGAAGTCGTAATGGATGTTGTATTTATTGGAGCTCTTTTTCAACTCATTTAGACACTCTTCCAATACATTCTTCATTTCTGAGTAGTGTTCTCCTCTCGTAAGCTTTTTCCATTGCAGTTTGCCTGTTTGCTTGTTCGTATAAATCATGGTGAGGTTAGATCCTTTATCGACCAGGGTTTCAGGGAAATTGATGCTTAGCTCGTATTTAGAAATCGTGGAGGAATCTGCTAAGAGTCGATAGAACTGGATTCCCGGTAGAATTACGTTTTCCTTCCCTCCCTTTTCGTTGGTATTGTATATTTTGTGGCCTTCTTCAATTTTATTCAGGGAGAGCGTATCGTATTATCTCCCGTAATATAAATTCATGAGCTGAGTTATTGATATTATTTACATGATTCCACTTTTTAATTTAATTGTTTTCTTTACCTTTGGAACTAATGGCGAAAGTGGAGGCAGCCGTCCCGCGTTTATATTCACTCCGGTTGTGCTGCCGTGGGTAGGCGTCCGCTTCCAAATTTAATTAATTAAAAGACGATGTTAAATGCATTATGCGTTTTTGTTTTGTCTCATCACAGACATCTTACTTTTGGAATTTATTGGCGGAATATTTGTTGGATCTGAAATTGAGCAGGCTATTCGAGTGAGGGCTATTCTGCATATGGGAACTGCTGAACTTCGAGAAATTAATTGTGGTTTTCCTCGATAGTTTTGTTTAATTCGAGTTCAGCCCTGACTTCAGGATGATGCTTTTGGTTCTCTATTTTGAATCTTTCTTCCCCATCTTCTTCATAAAGGTTTGCGAAGTTTCAGTCAGGAAGGACATCGACAATTCAGATTATAATCGAAAATACTATATAAAGAGATTCGATTCGAAAATAATCTATAAAAAGTTTATATGCGAAAATACTCTCCAAATATATTTATTAAATTCAAAAAAATACTCCAATAACAGGAAATATAATATCAATCCTGAATAGACTTCAGCAAAAATGAAAGTGTTAGCGATAGATATTGAACCATTTTGAATGGAAACAAACGCGTTGGATCAAACCGATGCTCCTCAATTGAAGAATATTTTGAATTTCCTTATCTAAACAGGACATGCTTACCTCATTAATTTAACTATGAACACTGATGCAATTTGGCTGTTAATTTTGTAGTTGAAATGTTTGAATAGTGATTTCGCGCATATTTAATCGCAGCGTAATTAAGCCAATATTTATTATATAAACTGATACTTCATATCGCAACCCATGGAATCATTCCTTCATTTTGCAATAGGGGGCTTCTCAGGCATGCTTGCTACTTGTGTGATCCAGCCAATTGACACCCTCAAGGTTCAAATCCAAATCATATCAGAAAGAGATGGCAAGCTTTTGACACGCTAAAACAAGTCGATGCTCAACACACTCAAAAAAATTCATACTGAGCAGGGATTCAAAGTATTTTATAGAGGCTTAGATAGTGCCATATTTCGGCAGTTATTTTATGCCTCTACACGCCTCGGTTCCTATACTTGGACTGTCAACAAATTTCATGAAAACAATATTCACATTAATCTATTCGCAAAAGTTGGCATATCCATGGTAAGCGGCATACTCGGAGCAGTAGTGGGAAATCCATTCGATGTTGCTCTGATTCGAAGGCAAGCAACTGTAACCACTGGCAAGAAGGCTTACTCGAATACTTACCAGGCATTCAAAAGCATTATCAGCGAGGATGGAGTGTTTGGGCTATGGAGGGGAATTGAAATAACAATGCTGCGAGTGTTGCTGATCAATGTAGGGCAGCTGTCTGGAAATTAGATCATCACCGAATTAATTAAACCGCTGTTTGTTTCATAGTCCTTCCTGTTGCCAAATGTGTCCGCAGTCTTGGCTTCCTTCTTGACTGCCTTTTTATCGCTGCCGGCTGACAACATCAAGGTGAAATTGCAAAAGCAGTCATCTGATTCAATTCTGTATACAGGGATTGCGGACTGCTTCAAAAAGACTCTTGGTAGATAGGGTTTTTTGAGGTTGTGGGTGGGATTCCCGATATATTTGATACGTGGTACTCCTCATAGCTTCATAGTGATTCGAACCCAGCAATATCTCAAAGAGCAGCTCATGAATAAGACTATAGATGGCTGAATGCTACATCTCTTAGACGAGTGCAGCTATTTATTAATTTAAATCCTCATTGATTCTATGAAATATTGTATATTCAATCAGTTCGATATTAAAATTCACTACCATATGGCCTATTCCGCCTTTCTTTTTCGATTTGCAAATGCCCAAATGACATGTTAAAGCTCCTCTTATCTTCATTCTCATAGCTTTCACTGGCATTTGAGCCTATTTGGGCTGAAGATCTATATATAACCAGAGAGTGATGCTCAGAACTCTCATCATCTCCGATCGATTATGCCTTCACGCAGCTTATGTGTTCGAGGTTTGTCGCAGATTTGTGCAAGAAAGAAATTTTCCTAACCTTATTAGCTTCTAATGTATTCGGACAATTAGGTTTCGGGTCTTTTTCTATTGTCTGAAACTTGACTGTCTCTTGAAACAACTGAAAATGTTAGTTATGCGCTTTTATCGTATAAAGATTCATTTATTAGTGGGGTGCATTCAATCTCGAATGAGAGCCATACTCCGACAAAAATGGGGAGCGATTGGCTGATTTCTGATGCTAAGTGCCCACGGAATTCAAGTAAGAATTTTGAGGATTTTATGGATTTTATAGATTTTCCATATGTTCATTCTGCAGTTTATCGTTATAAGCCTATGCGACTGCGATATATGGCCATTTTTAAGAAGCTCCATTCAAAGAAGAGCTGAAATCGTTGCTATCTTTGAATTGCTGCCAATTTTTTGCAAATTGATGTCCCAGTATGCCTTTATTATTAATCAAGGACCTGCTTCTTTACTCCTTTTCCGGGATAGTGTTTGGCCGCGGAGTGTAATCTTTAATATAAACTTTGAAAAAAACTCCGCATGGATGAGAATCTTTACTACGAATCGGCTCGAAGCTTGTGATCGTTTCATTTTCGATTAATCTTTCATTCCCTATTTTATGAGGCATCAGACCATAAGCGATTGTGTTCTCGGTCGGGATGTTGTGACAAGATTTATATTTCAAATCAAGCGGCTCTGCATGCTGATAACTTTGATATGTAATGGCCTTCTTGAGGATTAAATGATTAAAGCCTTGACTTTAAATCGGAAGGGAATTACGATTCCCTTGGATGCTATGATGACCAGTTTGATCCGATTCTTTCATGCAACTAACTTTATTCTTCTTATTCCTGAGACTCCGTTTTGCATGGGAAGTTAGCATTTTTTGCATTTGACAGGACCCTGTTTATCTCGAACTGACAAGCCATTTGTCAAAAGGAGGAGAGACAGACGGATTGGAAATCACGGGGATGTCATCGAAGCGATCGTAACAAAACTACTCACATTTGAGGCATGATTTCATTTAGTATAAATATTCATACTTGAAGTGCATTAAAACCAAATGCGCCAAACTCGGCTGCCTCAATAAAATCCAAAGGCAACAGTCTTGATTTGTCTGCTCAAAAGAACAAAAGAAGATTATATTAATGGGATGCTTGAGCCTTGAATAATAAATTTCAGTTTGTTGAATTCGCCGAATAAAATATATGATAAATAGCTCATATGCACTAATCATTGACAATAAAATTATTGCAACTTGTTCATTATCGAAGAGTGAGTGATGCGCTTTTTTATATTTCAAATATTCCCATATTATTTTACATGATGCTTTTGCAGATTCTAGACGGAATCTTGGATTATCACTTTGCGTTCAAGGCAATCGAAATATCTGAAATACATGAAATATCTGAAATATCTTAAACTAAAGCTTAATAATGTTTAATTTTCTCTTAGCAGTTTATAATAGCAGTTGTTATAATTTAAACCAACGAAGCCATAGTTTGTGTATTAATTATGCAAACCAACGAACTCGATGAAACCTATTTGCTGCAAAGCTATAATTAAAACCAGTATCTGCCCTCCGATTCGCTGCTTAACTATTCGTCAATCAATTATAATTCTAAATGTTTAGATCACCGCGGAAGAAACATTGATGGTTTATTTAGTGATGAGCTATTTGTGCAAAGCGAGAAACTCTGTCAAAGTATTGAGAACTGTGATGTAATTAATGAAGCTTATATTCCAACGCCTTCAATATTTCTGTTGCCTCCTAACACTCCTCATCTGCCTCATAAAAACAGCCACCGTTTCAATGAAGTGTAATAGGTTTGCTATTCGAACACTTTATTTTCTTCGGATGCACCCAGTAAGTGTGAATTGCTAGAGTTCTCCTAAATAGCACCCCCTTCTCCAAAAAGCATGTTGCCCGTTTTGCAGTTTATATAAAAGCTACAGTGTTTCTGCAAATCGGCATCCGTTTAGCTAAGATAAAAAGACGAGATCATCCATTAATTAGTGGAGCTTGTGCATTCCCAAAAGATATGCATAACGAATTATCAGGAAGAGTTCGATTACTTTGAAAAGAAGATATCGGACTACCAAAGAGTGTTAACCAAACTGCTGGATTCGAACAAGCTCAAGTAATGCTTATCGAGCCAGTCCAAGTATGTTCACACCAGCAATGCACAGAATAGTTTAAACTGTAATGATTATGATCATTTGGTTCAAGATTGTGCAGTTAAGATCATGGAAACTTTTAAGCAATATACCCATAATATGAGTAATAGTAATCACAATGATCATCACAATGATCATCACAATGATCATCACAATGATCATCACAGAAACGCATCTCCACACCAAATTAGTAATCAACCATAAAGATATGATCGGAAGTAGGAATAGTTTACGAAAGATACCACCAATTCTTACAATTAAATTGTGTTTATTGAAACAAACTGTAATCGTCCCAAGAATCCACAAGAGCAAGGTGATTAAAATAACCCCAATCTCATTAATTGCTCAAACACCAGACATCCCGCCAAGATTAAAACAGCGCATAACATACAAAGTGACACTCAAACTAGGAATCAAAGCCATAATAAAAGCCAAAGGCAAGTCAGCCAATACACATACTAATCAAATTAGTCCAGTACTTCAAAGTCCAAGGCCAGTATCGAAAAGCCCCTTTGCTTGTGTACATCAGAATAATATTCAAATGAGTCTCGCATTAATAGCGACACTGAACTGCTTGCAAATAGTTCCTTTATCGACAATGATGCTTCTATCCTCAAAGAATCGCGTTTGTAGAATTATCGAATGCTGACAAATTTTCGAATCAAGCAGCTCGAAAAGGAAAATTAAGGGCTCAAATATGAAGTTAATAGCTTCAAAGCCAAAAGTTTGATACTAAGGAGAGAAAATAGCGAGTTTAAATAGATTATTTAGAGTATGATACAGTAGATAAAGAAGCAGATGTGAATAGCATGGGCACAAACATACGATGTGATTGATACACACATGCACTATCCATGCTCTTTTGATTACTCATACAAACCACATCATCACTGCATTAGTATGTATGGTATTAACATTTGGATTTAATTAAATCGACATCTAAATTATATTATATTCTTTGGATTTGAGAATTATTATAAATATATTTCAAAGATATTGACTGAAATTAGTCAACAATATACCATACTGAAGATGAAATCACCCAGCATTTTAACTCCCATGGAATTTAATAACAAAAACGGTTTTAATTCCCCTGTGTTCAACCCTCCAGCAATACCTGCCGATTCAACATTTCCGGGAAAGTTTAATCAAAACCAGAATAATGCTGATCCAAGCGCACAAACTCAAAGTTCTAAATTTAACTTAAATACGAATTCCAGGATGAGTCATTCCATGAACGCAAACTCGAATGTAAGTGGGATCAATCCCAAAGTGAATCAGAATCTGAGTGTATTCACATAGATCCATGAATCTTTCGCCCAGAAGCGTGAACTCGATAAAGAGCAAATTGCAGCCATAAACGAGAATTTCTTACATATCTTCCCTCTAAACAACGAGGTCCTTGAAGAAAAAATCGTGCAATAAATCATGCATTTGCTAAAGGCCCTACGTAAAGACGATCAATAGAGCTCTAAATTCTTTCTGCTTCTTTGGAGATAAATTATTGTGCTCTTCATGAAATCCTATCCGTTCTGCTCATTACAGTTTGCCGTGTATCTGCTGGAAACGCACACTCTTTAAAACGCTGATACATATTTGGAAAACGGGAAACTATCATAGCTCTTCTTCAAGACCTATCAAAGCCAACTCATCAGCATATCAAAGAACCCACGCACTGGCGAAGTCATGGCATTAATCCAGCGCAACTCACCGTTATTTAGAAGCATCATCTCAGAACTCTAAGTCTTAACAATCTTGCACTGTCAATACATTAACTAGGCCATTCGCAAGGCCTCAAAAGCAGTCCTTAAATAACTATCGGAGGGGAATAGCAGTATTTTCAGGAATCTAGTGATCGCATTTCGAAATATACTGGATTTTTAAAAAAGGACGATTCGATAAAATGATCTGGCAGAGAATAGAGTGCATCATGTTTCAGAGGTTCGAGTTTATATCCTGCTGGCGATAAAAAGCCTGTTTTATCGGGAGAATGCGCTGCTGGCTGACTCCAAAGGAAACAGTGAGCCGGGAAAGCATAAAATATTCACAAAATAGATAGTAATTATGCTTCTGCAAATTTTCGATGGCAGCTTCGATTTCTTAACCGATCGCGAGAGATCCGAAATTATCAAGCTCCTAAATAGTATTCTACTCAAAGGAACCTTCGATTATAGAACGTGGAACAATGATTAAAAACATATCAAGGCATTATAAAGTTGCAAAAACTTCCATCTAACGCCTTTCAAATGGCTACTCAACATAAGATTCGAAGACTTACCCCAAATCCGGAATGCTTAGTACTACCCAATTTATGGCAAGCAGTGGCTTTAATTCGCAAAGTGCCTGATTTCTTAATTTATCAATAAGTAGAACCTGCAAAACAACCTCGACCTTCATGAAATGCTGTATGGCCTGGTATGCTCTATTATTGAAGAAGACCCACTGTAGTTCTGGATGAACCCCTTCGAGTATGAGGCAATATATAATTATGTGGCTATACACGCACAGGCTGTGCTCTCCTCGAAGAAGTTTAGCAACACAATCAATTACCAAAGCTCAGAGATTTAGGAATTAATCGGCAAGCTGCTGCGGTTCATGATATGCGCTTGCTCCAAAAAGAAGGGCTTCCGGGAAACCGAGTATGTGTTTAACGATTTTGCTCAAATAGTTTTAGGGTTGCCCAACTACGACTCATCCCATTTGTTCAATGAGCTTGTCCTCCACTATGTGCTCTCCAACTCGTAGCCCTCTCCCTCCCAGCACTCCCCAGCTAAATACTCATACTAGTTGCCAAACACAGCCCATTAGCTCCTCCTGAAACTTGGTACTGACAAACCTCTGCTTATCGAAAATATCTACAACATGCATCAATCTTACAATTCGCATTATCAACTTTAAAGTTCACGTGGTTTCCAGCTCAATGAGTTCATATATGAAATTGGGCTTAAATATCTCAAAAACAATATCGAAAAAAACATCTCTTTCGACTCCCAAAGTGATTTGAAGAGAAGCGGCTAATTTGCAAGCTTTACAAATTTTATAAACTCTCTACTATCTGAAAAGACTCCGACAGGCGCTAGTTCGCAAATAGCCAACGCCTGTTTTACTGTCTTATAATGCGTTGCTCGATAAAATAGCAATTCTTCCAGGCTAATTAACTATGCCATGATGAAATAGATACTTTCAATCTACATCAGGACTGAAACAGCCATCGCAAAGTTCAGTGAGCATATTATAAGTTTGTATGATAACTAGTTCCACAATTCTGAGTGGGCAGCCAACTTATGCATACCGTTGATGCATTAACTATCTCTCAACTGGGAGATACCGAAGTTTGAGTATTTTGCCGACGTCATGACTGTTGCCCTGAAAAAGATACTTACCAGAATTGATAAAAATCCACCCAGGGGCTCGATGGCCTTAGCTGAAACCAAGTAAGCGCGGAGGAAGAGCAAGGAAGTAGAACGAGAAATACGAAAATTCATGAGTAAGGATGACGAATTGCTCAACTACATTAAATGGACTCTGAAAATCGAGGAGCATCCGATCTCGAATTAATACTTCAACTGCTTATTTAAAAGCGGGCAGTATTCCAAAGTACGAAGTGCATTGATCCTCTTACAAACGACATTCTAACTATTCCTCAAATTCGAGGATCAAAACTATGTATCCGACAAGTTTCAAAGGTTCTTTTCGATTTTCAAAGGGGAGAAAAGATAATTGGGCATATTCGACGAGAAATCATTTAATAGTGAGAACACCCATCGCAGTAATATCGAGATATCAAACAATATGATCGTTACTTTCCCGGGCGCTCTCAGCTATTTAATTTTATCATATACTCCCCAGCCGAACTCCCTGATTGATGCCCATAACCAATAATCTCTAGAGTAAGAACGAGGGCTCCGCGAGCAAACAATAAAATGCGCACTCGACATTTTGAGTGTAATGATCTTGAACTGCAAAAAAGCATCGACGATTGTTAACTTTGCAATCTACAAAGCCTTCTTCATCGATGATTTTATGAAGGAGCACAATTCCCCCAAGGAAAGTTTAGTGAGTCATCTGGCGAATCTGCTCAAAAAGCAATCTGAGCAGCTTTTATATGGGGAGATATTCAATTTATTGATGCTCCTACTTGATTAATCGCCTGCCGAGAAGACCACCACTCTGATCACGACCGTCAACTAAAGGTTATCTGCTTCAAAGCCGATCTCTCTCCGCGAAATATTGGCCTTTTCGAGGTTTGCTCAAAGTCTGGTCACATAAAGAGCAGAAGGCATCAACAGAACTGTTGGCTGCTCGAAGGAGGAGCTGATTACAATTCGCAAACTCTTAATTGCCATATCATAAAAAATCAAAGTTCTTTTAACGGAAATAAATTTAAATCTGCAGACATCATCATAGACATCATCAGAGGCATCGACAACTGAGACGTATGCTCATCTATAAACTTTACTGACCAATTTTTGCGAATGCCTGAGCGCATTGCAAGTTCAAGAGGGCAATCGGAATTAATTGGCGTAACTGATACAGGATTTCTTGCCTACCCTATTGGACAAGAGGCTAGTTATCCTGAACTATAAAAAACTTCGCTAAAAATCATCACCTTCCCCTCTCCAGACCAAGCTGCCTTTCGATATCTCCACAGCTGAAAGATACTACAATTGTCTATAGCTACTGCTCTGCAGCAAAACATATCTCACAAGTGAACAGTATCGAATTGTCATGAAATCGAGTCAGATAATGCGGGGTCTTTTAGAATTCCTGGATGTTATAAGGAATTATCATGAACTCTATATGTTGTTCATTTACTCATTGTAAATGTATGCGGACTTTGAAAGGGAGAACCCGCAGCAATCAGAAGCAGCTCAGACTGTTTCGCTGAATAGGAGCTCTATTTCGAATAGCAGTCGGAGCGGCAAAAAGTACCTATAAGACTAAGAGATGGCGATAAGCATAATATAGCCTGGGTTGCGACCGCATCTTAATAGCTATCAAAAGATCTGCTTCGGTAGTCTCATGATGAGCATGCATAATCTATCAGACTAATGGAAAAAGTAGTAGAGTAATACTCCGAGGAGCTAATTTCCTCTTGGACACCGAAGATCCCCAGCCGCCAGCAGCAAAGGACTCCGATGGATGAACAAATCATCGAGTAATCTCTGTTGCTCAATACAATCAGTCTGCCTAACTTTGACACCATCACTACGGCGATTGAGATGGGCACCATTTCTGAGCATCCACTAACTTGCATCTCAGTCTCCAGCCACCTGTACCAAGCAGCCTTGAATATGGCTCTCTATGAGCAGCAGGATCGCTCTCGATCGAAAAATGTGAGCATCGCAATGATTGCGTACGCCTAAAGGATACTCAAGAAAAGCCCATAGAAAGCAGACTACACAAAGAGGCTGTCGACGAGAGCATGGGCCTGCAATGTTTTGAATGCACTCTTATCGACAACCCGAAGCTAGTTTATAAAGCTGAAAATTAGTGAGATAGTCATCAATTCTCATCTCATCACGTAACAATTAGGGTAGTTCCTCACTGGCTTCAGTCGCAACTCCGATTCTAAAAGCCGCACTACAACTCTCAATAAAATGGGACTCCTGTAGAAGCAGCATTTGCTCTCGATGCTCAAGCTCGTGTCGACAATATATGCTGATCCCTAAATTGCTGACAAACTCATCGAACAGCAAAGAAATAGTGGAGTGCTCTTCAATTAGCCAGCCAAGAGCAGGTTTACCTCATTCTGCCAAGCGTTCATTTAATCTTCCTCAATCCTCTCCTCTCCACACCTCCACTCCGCAGAGCATAGCAGTCGATACGTGGGCCAATGCGCGAACTCCCCCAAGAATACTTACGAAATGTCAATATCTGAAATCTCGGTATCCACGCTGATTGAACAGACACTCATCTAAACCAAGAGTGGGCTGACTCAGATAAGCAAAGAAGTCGATAGCAATTTAGGGCCAGAGCTCAATACAAATGTTGAAGGTTAGCCGAAGACTGAACGACTTGTTCGGTTGATCAAGCGCACAGTCTTTTCCTCGACTTCGAACTGCCTGGAATTAATTCATGAGCATTTTGATTCCTTAATCTCTGAGAGATTCATCATGATCCTGCTTCGCTGCTACTTGAACAAATAAATTGGGATCCTGAAGTACGAGCATTTCCTAGCAGCCATGGAGGACACAATTGACAAGCTGTACCGTATCGGCTAGTTGTAAATCAGTTACAGCCACATCCTGGAGACAATTGACAGAAAAATATGGAAGAGCATGAATATGTCAGACGAACTCTACTACCTGAACACCGTGGAAGAACCAATTTTAGATCACGTGCGGCTTCTGAATGACCTTTTGGAAATTATGGTATCCTGCTGCAGCACCATGCTGAAGTAAATGGATATCCATAAAGATTATTAAGAGTTTAAGCATCAGGCCGGCAAAATTATCAACATTTTGAAGAAAAACTAAGCTCGTTTTAGTCCAAGCCTTTACAAAATCATCAGTGATCATAACTTGAACAGCCGATTCCAGACTCACCAAAGATCTGCATTCTCACTCATGAATCGGCACTGATCCCCAATTCTATTGATAGTATTGATTATTAATTGTTTAATATTAATTAATGTTAAATATTGAGTGCGAGTGTTAATCCATAGATGAATATTTAATATTGAATAGAACTCTTCTTGTATTGACGATCGGGGTTGGGGTTGGGGTTGGGGTTGGGGTTGGGGTTGGGGTTGGGGTTGGGGTTGGGGTTGGGATTCGTCGATTAGTTCTTGCACTGTTTCTGCACTCTGCTCAAAATCATCCAAGTTGTCCCCGAAAACCGATTATTTCTTATAATTGGATAGGAAAGCACTCTTACGGTACAGGACTTTATATTGATCAAGTATTCTCTTGAATAACTATACTATGACAATAATGTACGTGGTAGATGCTCGTGTTGTTTGCCATCATCAGTCCGCTAACTTTGTGGGAGGTCTCCACATAAGGGCTCTTCTTGCTCAGAGCAACCTGTATCGAGGCTGGCCCCCAGTCAATGAAGTTCGCCATTTTGTTCTAGCGAGTTCTCTGCAGGGACTTGTGAATTTGAGTTGCATCCACGTCGCCCTGGATAATATTGAGAATAGACATGTATTTTCCTTGGCGAGTCGGAGCGCTCACCATAATGTTTTTGCTCTGCAGCAACCTCCTTATTACATCCAGCACTGTGGTCTTGCGAATGCTGGAGATTTGCCTGTCGACTGTCAACGGGGTGTACCCGGTCATCAAGAAGTGGCATCGAGGGGTTGGAATTAGCGAGGCCAATAAGCCGACCATATCGTTGTTCATATAACTCGGGTAGCGCAGGGTTGTAGTGGAAGCTGCCATAACTGTGGAGACCAAAGAGTTTAATTGACTCACTTTGGGGTTGGAGATCTTGAGCCTGTCGACTGCTATTCGGTTGAGGGCTGTATTATCTAAGACCACCACTGAATCTGAGTTTTAAACCAATCTTTTGAGTGTGAGTATGGAATTGTAGGGCTGCACCACTACATCCGAGACATCTTGCTGCATGGTTGGAAATACAGAGTACGTCGAGATGATCTTCTTGGGGAACTTCTCGTTAAATTTCTCCAGCAGAAAGCTACCCATTCCGCTACCTGTGCCTCCTGCGATCGAATGCAAGACTAAAAAGCCTTCTAGAGAATCTGACCCGTCTGCTTCCCTCTCGATCATGTCTATAATTTCTTATTGCACCTTTTAAGCCTGCGAGTAGCCACTCCCCCAATTATTACCCGCGCCGTTGCCTTCCTTCGAAATAAAGATATTTTCAGGATTATATAAATGCGCGTAAGGTCCATTCTGAATGGTATTGATGACTCTGGGCTCGAGATCAATAAGGATGGATCTGGGGATGTAGTGGTCGTCATCTGCTTGATAGAAGAAGACATCCTTTCTGTCCTCGACCTGATTATTGGCTGCATATTCTTCGAGGATTCCCGAGGAGCTAATTCCATGTTCTCGGCACAGCTGCTTCCAAAACTCACTTCCAACTTCGCATAACTAATGAAGTACTTTGGTTTCCGCACTGTCCTATCTGAAGGGTTATTATTTCTCGAGGCATCTTTTGATTTATATTATAGGCTCCAAGTTTAAATTGTGAAGTACGCACACTATTTATTGATGCGACGAGCAAAGATTACTACAAATGAATTATATCAATATGTGTGTATGGGATTGTGAATAGATGCTGAAATAGAGAGAGATTTATCTTATCAATCATTTTGGATTAAAATGGTACTCATCATCATGAGATGATCCAGTTTCTTGGAAGAGGCTGCTTTGCTGTTGAGCCTGCTCTAGCAAAGTCTAGAAGAGCATTCGTGAGTGAGCATTTGCCGTCTCAATTTTGAGTGTGAATGGATTATTTCATGCTTTGAACTCGTATTGTTCGATATTTTACTTTTTTCCTCATTTTCAATAGTCTTGACAAACTTTCTGCGTAGGAGCTATGATCGATTGACGGGAGTCCTTTCTGAATACTCGCTAATCGTTCTTCTCCTCTATGCTATTTTTACTGGAAAACTATGATTTTTCTGAGATTCGAGCTCAAACTCTCTTGTTGAGTCTTATCTGTGAAGATTGATATAATTCTTGGCAAGCTTATACTGAGAATGCCTGACCAATTTGATTAAAGTGGTTTGTTATTGTCTTTTGGCCATTACCCTTTCGTATTTTTTCAGGCTGATGCTTTTTTCTCTGAGGGAATCATTGATGTTCTGTGTAATCGGGATGTTTAATTTGCTTCTGATGTTCATCCAGTTCAAAAAACCCTCGAAACTCTCAATATTTTTGTCGTCACTCCTTTCGAACGCTTTGCTTGAGCATTACTGGTGCATATAAAGCATCATTCTGGGAATGCATCTGAAATGCTCAGTATTTTTGAGCAAGTTTGTGATTTTCATTTGAAATGCTTATCTGTTGATTCGATTCGACGATGGGATTCCTCCCAAATGATGAAACCAATTGTTCTGCTGGCCATAGAGACGCACCATCTTTTTCTTGAAGACTGCTAAACATAGGGAAATCGAGTGTTCCTTTTGGTTGCTTCTGCTCTCACTCGTGCAATAGTGATCGTCGCACTACCTTCCGACCATTTTGACTATGCTGATTATAATAGGGATTACTAATTGACAACATTGATGTTCTTCTGGGCATACAGGAACTTCATGTAGCTGATGATGTCATCGATGCTCAGTTTTTAAAGTGGCGATACGAACACTTTGCTTATTCTAACCAGGTCATCCTTACTTGAGAATTTGATGCTGTGGCGATTGAGGGCAGCAATCAGCTTATTGAGGCTGATCTTTTGGCCGAGAAGGTCCTCTCGGATCTTACGCATTAATCTCCCGTACTCCTATTCGTAAAGCTTCGAAGTCAGCAGCATAAATAAATTTCATATTGACCCAAATATTAAGTTATCCAATTAAATCTATGTTCGAGCAAATATAGGCAAATAGATTTATCGATAAAATGACTGACCCCATTCTCGAAAAGTTTGGCTTATACGAGGCCAAGCGGAGTCTCAAATCAATTAGAAAGACGATGGCCCGCGCCCATACAAGAAACGCAAGCATATCCCCTGTCGCTAATCATAGACATATCAATTAAAGCTTTAGTGAGAAGAAGCGTGAAACAAAACTGGAATGGATCATAAACCAATTACAGATTAAAAAGAGTAGCTTTTGCAGTCATCGCGAAGCATAAAGGAGCATAGTAACGAATTTGTGCATGTAAGAAGGCTGCACAGACAAGTTCTTATGCCGTAGTTGCAATATCAATCTGCATGGAAGCCACCGAAAAGTAGATATTGATGAGAGCATGAACAGCTTTAAACAACTTAACGAAATATTGACGACGAGCCGCCGTGAGATTGGATGTCATAAGGCAGTCATAAAAAAGCAATTAGCCGAAAGCATTGATGCATAAATTCAAAATTTATGCGATGAATTTCACTCTAATTTGCAATTCTTCAAAAAGTATGCGATTTATTATTACTTAGCAAAGCCATCCGTGAAATTGACGACTATCTGTTTGAAAAGTATGAGTTAATTGAAGCCTTGCTATAATAAAAAAGCCGATGCGAAAGACTGCCAGAGCAAAGAGATCAAAAGCTAGTTTAAGAAATATATGCAATCAACTTCTCGGCCATCTACCAGAATCTATAGAATAGCATCAAAAGCATATCAAGTGAAAAATTTAATGCTGACATTATCATTAAATATTTTTAAGAGATGAACGGATCCCTGGGGCACTTTATGGCTGAATTTAAGAAGTGCTTCCCGAAGCTTTATCGAATGAATAGATTGGATCCAAGTGTCCTCTCGAATCGCACAGATAGATCTTCGAGTCGCTGGAATTATGATATATCTGCTTTTTAGGTGTTCGAGTAGAGTCGGGATGCTGCAGTCCAAGCAAAATGACAATTCATGATTTCTAGATTATTATTTAAATAACCAAAGAGGATTGTTTCAGAACCTCTATGACCTCTCTATTATTTAAGTTTCATAAATGCAAAAAAACTACTATGAAATCCTGGGATTGAGAAAAGATGTCTCACCTGAAGAAATAGCCCAAAGCTATAAGCAAATGGTGCTTCGGTGGCATCCCAAATTTGCGAAAGAGGATCAAAATACTGCTCAGCATCATTTCTCATAAATATCGGAAGCTTACGAAGTCCTGAGCGATCCGTTAAAGAGATCATTCTTCAACAAGTACGGCTGGAAACTTTTAAAAGATGGCCTTTTTCAGGAGGGAGAACTCAAGGGCGGGTATAGATTTGGCAATAACCCGGACGAGATATTCGAAAAATTCTACCTCGAAAACAACGTGTTCGCCCGCTCAGCAGACAGCAAGCTGATTGAAAAAGGAAGCCTATTCAGCCATGCTTTCGGCTCCTTGAACTATGCCAAACCAATTGTAAATTTCGACCTCATCGTCAATGTTCATTGCACGCTGGCGTAGCTGTACCACGGAGTTGCCAAGACAGTGTATTTTGAAAGGAGTGTATTGAATGACGATGGCCGGACCCTATCTGTTAAGAGAGAAACAAAAGTGCTTGAATTGAAGCCTGGATATGGCAAATAAACGGAGTTGAGGTTTCAAAGTGAAGGCAACTAATCAATAGATCGAAGAAAATCGGACCTAGTGTTCAAGATACATGAAATTGCACATCCTTCATATGTTAGGAACGGAGATGACTTATTATATACGGCTCCGATCAGCTTAGAGTCAGCCCTCGCCTGCGATCCACTGGAAATTATAACTTTAGACAATCGAAAGCTCATCGTGAGCATCGATTAAATTCCGAAGTAACAGCCCTTTTTATATTTAGTCCTGTAAATTTAAAGCAAATAGCAAATGAAGGAATGCCAATCACAGGCCAATCTCGGAAGGGATTCCTATTTGTGAAATTTGAGATAAAGTTTCCAAACAAAATTAGTGAGTAAGCCAGAAAATAGCTCAGGGAATTACTGAAATGATTGATGATTGGCTCAACCTATTTACTATATAAATGATTAATAAGTATAGATGAATGTGTTTGATATTCCCGACGATGACCTCTATCAGGAAATGTGTGATGACCCCGCAGCATTGATCTTGAAGAGCAAGGTGCCAACTTCCCATGGCTGGTAAAAATAGTTTAAGTATCTGTATGTCGACAAGCCGAAATATATGTTGGGGTAAGGCTCATTTGGGAGAGTGCTCGCCTGCTTTTATATTGGCGAGGAAAGGGTCATAAAGCTGGCCCTCAAGATCATCGATATCCCTAATAACTATGACCAGATTAAAACCATCTAGCATATCGTGTCGACATCTCGGCAATAAGTATTGGCACTCATCAAACTACGCCAGAGCAAACACATCATCCGCATCTAAGACATTGTCCGAGAAAACAACAAGATCTATATCATGCTGGAGTTCTGCAACGAAAGGGATCTGATGTATTACTTTCAGAAACTCAAAAAGTAATAGTTCATCACCAAAGAAGCCCATGTCCGCTACTTTTTCTCACAAATTCTCTCTGCCTTCAAAGAGCTGCACGAGCACAACTTCATGCACAGAGACATTAAGCCTTCCAATATCTTGGTCAGCAACGGAGTGCTCAAGATCGCTGACTTTGGGCTCTCTCGTCAAATATTTGAGGGCGAAGAGTGGAAGTCGTTTCAAGAGCACGTCGGGACGATGATAACGGCAGCTCCGCAAATCGTTTTTAGAGAAGAATACACAAATAAATGTGATATTTATTCGCTAGGAGCGATCCTGTACTGGATGATTTATGATCGGTTTCCATTCATCAAAATTCCCACCAAGAGCGATTTCACCTCGGACAAACTCGAGTTCCCCACGGCCAATGCCAAGTTCAATATCTCGGGGGGCATGATAAATTTAATGAAGCAAATGCTTGCATATAAGGAAAGCGACCGTATCGATTGGGTCCCCCTACTGAAGCACGAACTTTTTTCCAACTAAAACTACATCGAATATGAAAAAAAAGTTAAGGCCTACTATGAGAAGCTCGAATTGCAAAAGCTCAGACAGACATATGGCCGCAACATTTCGAATGTCTTATCCGACGAGTAGTTTCTCAATACGGCAATCCCGACGGCCTACTATAAGTTCTTGAAGTAAATTTAAGGAGAAGATAAGTTCAAAAGATGGCAGATTGAGGAAAGGAACAGCTTCAAAAATGATATTGGTTTGAATGCCCATAAGCATATTCAGGACTAATTCAAGAACCAGTAAATAAGGCTGAAACTATGCCGCACAATACTGCTGGAACTCGAGAGTCATGACTACCTCAAACTCATCAAGGAGAACAAAACGAGACTCAACTCATGAAGACCATCCTGGAGTACACCATCTACAAGTACATGATCTATCTGATGAAAAAGATCAAGGACGAGTTGATTTTCGTGATCCCCCCAGAAATATTCACGACCAAAGACCTCCGATAGGCAGAGAAGTAGCCTCTTCACAAGAACTTTATCGAGACTGTGATATAGAAATTTCGTGGCTGGCAGTACATGAAAAAGATATCCGAAGAATAGAATCGAAAAATGATTGAAAAGTGCAAAGAATATCGGCTGGACATCGGGGTCATCTTCGAAGAACTGAACGAAAACAATTTGAGTTCTTTCTTAATAGTGGTCGACCAGTGCATCATCGAGACTATCTATTTCCTCAAGCCTGAACTCAGCAAGTTTAGCAACAGGCCTGCAAACTCGCATCGGGAGGATAATAACAAAATTAACCAAATGAAGACTCTCATTGTCCTCATCAACCACCTGTTCATGTTCTCCATGAAAGATAAAATATTTCCATCTCGATACGATCCCGAGTTCCCTTACGCAACCTTCCTGGAAACTGAAACCGAAAGAAAAACTTTAAGGTCCTGCATCTGAAAATTATGTCCCTAATTAAACGATTCGAGTGACATTTTATATTGCAGAGTTAAATTCATCATACCATGTCTGCTCGTATATATCTACGAATCATTTTTATAATATATCCTATGATCAGCGACAAAACTCTGGAGGAAAAGCAGAGCTATCTCTCATCGGAAATCCTATAATAGAATTTCGATCCTGAAGAGTTTCAGGATTTTATGATCAACAACTCCAGCCAGGAATTGGACCTGAACAAATGGTCATTGGCTGAACTCAAGAAGATTGTGGCCAACTACAAAAAGTATAAAAACAAGGAGTTAAGTGAAATTTTAGAGAAAGAATCAGTTCTCAAAGATGTCAAACTTAACAATGAAGAGGTTGAGCTGAACTAGACTCATCTTTCAAAGAATAAGATTGAAAGAGCCGAGAATAAATAGGAGAGTGAAAATAGGGAGAATCCCGTGATTTGCCATCATTTCGCATTTCGTAAAAAAATAAACCTCCCCTAACTTTATGTTTTGATGTATATGGAAAAAAAGTCGTTTACCATTAAGATGAAGAACTTTACAAAAAGTGTTCCGAATAATATCTTTAAGTCTTCCTATATCCTTTACGAGATAGAAACCTCCTAAAAATGGAAAGTAAAAAGAAGGTTTACAGATTTCGAATGGCTTCATAGAAATTTGAAGAAAGCTTACCCTGGGCTCCCGATTCCCCCGATCCCATCCAAGACAACGATCCGATCCTTCGATGAAAAGCATCTTCTATAGAGAGTAAACGTGTTTGAAAAGTTTCTCAGTACTCTAACATATATGCCGGAAATTTGTTCCGACGCAATCCTGGAGATATTTTTAAGAGGGGATGATGAATACTTTTCTCAAGCCCGCAAAAAATATGAAGTCGCCGCTATTTAAAACTTTTAAACCTGTACAATCAATTCGATTTGGGGTGACAGAGTCATCTTAAATGAATAAAATAAGATCGACAATAAAAAAGTAGAGCAGTATTCAAATGCCAAGGTAGTTTATCAAAACATTAACCAACATATATTGAATCTTGAATAATCTCTCGCGAAGGCATCTTTGGATGGCCAACTGTTAGCTGCTGATTTTGAAAAAGCCGAGTAAGTGTGCAAATAGTTTAAGAGCAGTGGAATTTATGGAGTTCTGCAATAGTTTATTGCTCAAATGAGTGAGCATTTATTGAAGACGGCGACTTACCTAAAATAATCCCTCTATGACAATTGGAATTACGAAAGTATGTACATAGCAAACATGTCGAACTGTATTGAGCAAATGAGGGCTGAGCAACTAGTAATTTCTCAGAAACATAAGTCTTCAATGCAGAAGCTCTCTGATTTGGGGCCCTCCTCTGAAGTCAACTCAGAGTCAAGTAAAATTTTAAAGTAGTACCAAATTGCGAAAGAAGAATAAAAAGTGAAGCTATCGTATCTGACCCGGGAAATCAACAGATCATAAAACCAGAATTTAGCGAGAATTACAGCAAAGTGGAGCAAGGATCTACCAAAGTATATTGCGGAGGTGAACTCGCTGGCAATAGACTCAGTGGACCAACTCACTCGGAGCCTATCGATTGAATAGGGCAAATACTTAATGCAAGTAGAATATATCAAAGCATGATGGAGCAGTCGATACGTGTTTTCATAAATATCTCAGTATAGTAACTACAAACTTAATATCCACCACACTATTATATTTGGCTTCAATACTGATTTGTTGCTGAAAGAGCAATCTGATCAAAGTAATTTTATTAAGAACGTTTTAATTCTTACTAAATTATATGCTGCAGCTGAAATACAATTGGCAATTCATGATTACAATGATAATGGATGAATGAATGGCATCAGTTAAATCACAACTGGTTGTTTTTGACGAACCTATGCCCTTAACTTTTCGTTTTCACAGATTTGAATTCGTTGTTGGCGTATTTTTGATCATAGACCCCCACCCCACTCAGTTTTTCGTATTGACTCTCTTCTTGCTATTCCTTTTGCACGATCATCCGCTTCATTATTGTCACTGAGCATCCATCCATTGTCACAAGCTGTCCGAACACATCGAGCACTTTATCTCGATAAATTTAATACTTGGAAGGGCTTTCGAAGTAGGGGTTTATGGGATTTTTTAGTAGTGACAAGTTTTTGATGGCTTTAAATTTTTACTGTCCATCTTTCAGGAACTCGTGGAGGTCGGAAAAGTTATTTTTATTTGCCGAGAATGTTTGCAGCTTAGAGAACAGCGGAAACTCCTTCAGACTCGAGAAATTGTTTTCATCTATGATCAATGTGACAATATTGCACAGAGGTTTTAACTAAACTCCCTTGACAGCCCATTACAGGACAAATCTACATGTTCTAATTTAGAAATATCCCCCAGTTTGTTCTTTTCAAGAGATTTGAGCTGCCTCCCTGTAAGCTACAACATGATTATAATAGGTTTATGATTATATTTGCATGCGATTATGTGTTTATGTCCCTATATGTTTACGTTTTTATGTGATGAAATGCTCATTCTTTGAATGCGAATGTGAACATGCATATAGTAAAGCAATCAATGAATTATCAGTTTTATAATAATTTAAGCAACGATGGGAGGTTGTGGATCTGCGGCAACTGAGGGAGTGTAAGCGCCTCAAAAAGCAACTTTAGTACCCGAGAATAAATTCAAAAAGTTGGAGAAAAGTGTATTAGTATATCCTTTGGACCTGCACAGAAAGATAGAGCTCGCGTCCACCAATGGTATGCTGAATGATAAATTAGGAAAAATCTCTGATTACATTGTGCAAAATTCAATGTGCCCCGTCGTTTTTGCCTATAAAGAGTTGGATGTGGGCAGCAACCTTGATAAGGATAATAAATTCATAGATAAATCCTTCGGTCATAATCTCAAATTCATAGGAGATAAGTTTACCGATAAAATTGACTGGCTTCGGCCTTCGTCGTTCCTCAAAGGAGAGGTTAAAATATTTTAGGGCAAAATTTAACCAAGCGATATCAAGCAAGGAAAACTAGGGGATTGCTATTTGTTATCTGCTCTATCTGCTCTCAGCTAATACCCTTTCATTGTGAAGAGGATATTTTAAACCACTGAAGTCTCAGCCTATGGGGCTTATGCAGTTTGGCTTTTTATTGACGGATTCTGGCAGTGCGTCATCGTCGATGATTATTTCCCTATAACCCAGAAGAAACCAATATTTTCAAGGAACAATGGAAATTAAATATGGGTGATGCTCGTCGAGAAAGCCTTTGCTAAGATATTTGGGTCATATCAGAATATAGAGTCAGGACTAACAGGTATGGCAATGGGGACTCTTACTGGGGCTCCATACGAATATCTTTGCAAAGACTCGAAGAACAAAGCCTAAATAAATTAAACTTGGAACTTCATCACTTTCCACATAGCCGCAAATCATCTGCTCACAGGCTCCACCGAAAACAATGACAGAAACGAGCATCTAGGCTTAGTCTCCACTCACGCCTACACCATTCTGGATTGTCAGTAAATCGAGCTCCTCACAAAGAAAGGCAAGAAGAAATAGCGGATCCTTCAATTAAGCAATCCTTGGGGCCGATATGAATGGAAGGGAAAGTGGTCAGAAGAATCAGATGTGTGGACTGAGGAGCTGAAACAGAAACTCGGTTATGTAAAGGCAAACGACGGCATCTTTTGGATAAGTCTCGAGGATTTCATTTAAAATTTTGGACAAATCTGTTCTTGCAAATTTAATAAAAATTACATTAACAACACCATCGCTCTCAATTTCCCAGAATCTTCAAAGTATTTGTTCATTAACTCAGTGATTTCAAGTGTGTGTTCCTGAGCACTGAGAACAAAACTGTGGGATATATCAATCTAATCCAGAAAGACCATCGCTTCTTCAGCCTTTCCGATTATAAGTATTCTCTTGTTCGTGTGATCATTATGTAAATCGATAAGGTAACCAAAACTCTGACCAGGTTTTGTTACGATGTAATGGATTCTGACCACTAAGCATCAATCTATGTTGAGCTTGATCCAGGGGACTACTATATTGTCGTCGAAGTAGACTGGAACTCCAATTTCACAAGGACTATGGCCTTAAACTTCTATGGTCAGCAAGCTGTGACTTTAATGTAAGACTTGAACCCTCCGAATATTCATAATCTGTTCAACTAGATCGTCGTCCTCCATGGGAAACGCACATAGATAGAGAAGATTTATGGATATGAAAAGGATGAGAACATAAAAAGAACAACAGGATCCCTCGCAGGATATGTGTACTATCATTACAGCAATAAGTCGACGATAAATAACTTTCTCTGTGAAACTGTGAATTTAAAAGAGAGAAAGCATATAGAAGTAGACGGGGAAGAAGCTGTTGATGAATTTACGGTTAAGGTTTACCCTGAGGAATAGAGGATAGTAAAGTTGAAAGTGAAGAAGTAGGGAGATAGCTTCTATTCATTTTCAACAAAAATCTTATTTTTTATTATGGAAAGGCATAGCCTCGAGAAACTGAGAGATTTTGCAGATAAAAAACCCACCAAAGTAAATAGAAGGTAGATTGAGTCAAAATAAATCGATGTCTACATCAAGACTTACAAGTATTCGGGAGGAATCGCAATTCTCTACCAAAACAAAATGGACAAATACGCCTATGTCGAGTAAATTAAGTTTGAAATATAAAACCTGGAACTAGAGAACGCAGAACTCCCCAAGAGCAATAAGCTGGAAATCGAATTAGAACCCCAGTCTGAAAGAATGCTCTCCTTCTTGGTAAGCAGGCCAGGCAAGGAAGTAACCTTTAAGACTCAAATATCCTTTTATCTGAATTCGCCCTAATTCAAATTTTGATCATTAATAATTTTATCTCCTCAATGTTACAATGTTATCTGCCTTTATCTATATTCATATGCATATTTATAATTATACGATGTCATGAGATGAGTAATAAAATTATTATTATCATGGTAATTTATATATGTCTGGAAATATTAATTCCTGGGCAAGATAAATACAAACAAAGATAAGATTAATTCAATAAATAAGGATAAATTAATTCGGCTTATATCCAGGGTTCATATATAATTGAGCGTATAAATATCAGAACAAAATCTGTTGAGGCTGGAATTGGGACTCGTCCTGGACTGATCAGAAGCACCACCGCATCTCCCAAAGAAATAAATTGATTGTTTGATCTCGTATGTCATGAGACAGTTTAATCCTTGCAAGAAGAGTCCGAATGGGAAGTGGGTTGCATTTTCGTTTGTACTATTTGTTGATGTAGGCTGGGATAGTTTTCTCGATACCGAATGTCTGGATGGTAAAATAGCACAATAAACCGCATTTAGTGCAATGCTCATTGATATCAACGCGCTTGATGACTGCCTTTCTCTCAGCGGCTGATACTTTGAACTCAACAAACAAGAGCAGCACAAAACTGATCTCATTGGCTAATACCACCAGTGATTCTATATAAATTCAATAACTTAATTCGCAGATATCAATGTAATCAGATTTATTTAATATATTTATTCTCTATTATAACATCACCATCCCATTATATTATCATCCATGTGTGTTATATATTGTATATTCTATTATATTATATTTTATTATGTATTATATTGTATTTATATTATGTATTGTTATGTATTGTATTATGTGCTATATTATGCCGATGACGCATTCATTATACCGAAACTTCGTTATTATGATTTATCTATTTATCAATAAAATTATCGTTAATTCGAATGCAGAGATTTAGAGGCTAATCCACTCGATCCCCTATCGTACTCCCCTCGTTTGTATGAAACTGAACGAGAGACCATCATTGAGGAAGAAATTCGGCTCAAAAGTGCCCTTAGGTCTGAGGCCGATAACCGAAGGGTTCATGATGAACTTGCCATGCTCCAAATCAAAGTTAGGCATGCCAGTGAACTCTAGGAGAGATGCGAAACGCTGCTCCGACAAAATAACCAGTTAGCTAGAGAAAATGATGAACTCACTCATCAGCTCAATTAGAGGAAATATGAAATTGATCGCCTTCGAGCAATTTCGGGGGAACAAAACTAAAGGAGGCAATCAAAAATGGGCAGCTATATGAAATCAACAAGAGTCTCGGGCTCGAAATCGAACTACTCAAAAAGGAAAGAATCGAAAGTAGCCATCTTTACGAACAACACATTGACAAGCTGGAAAGAATGCTGGATGAAAAAGTGGTTGAGCTGGACTCCATGGCGCTTCGTAGCAGCGACCTGAGCAAGGAGCTGGAGCTCGCAGGAATTAGGTTCGAAGAATAGAAAAACCATCTGAAGAATTTAATGACTCGCACAGAGCATGAATTAGAAAGGTAGCTGGAGTATACGAAATAAAAGACCATTACTGAGAAGTTTTCAGAGATCGATTCCATGAAAAGAAACTACTCTGCTCAAGTTTCCTTGCTTGAAGATTAAGTCGGCAAGCTAAAGGTATTGAATGCTGCAAAGTCAGATGATTTCGAATCACAATTAGCATAGAACAAGGCTTTGAGAAAGAGATTCGAACAGGAACTGAAATCGCTGGCCGTTGAGAACGACGACCTGCGCGCAAGGATGCTCAAACTTGAAGAACTCAATCGTTCGGAAGTGGAGAATATTCAGATAAAATACAACAACTACCATCATGAAGGGACCAGCAACTTGAAATAGCAGTATGGACGAGAAATGAAGCTTCTCCTCGAGTAAATTGATAAGCTGAAATGGCTCATTGGCTAGAAGAATGCTGAAATCGGCAACTTGGTGCAGGAGAAGAGATAGCTAAGAAAGTTTCTCGATTAGACTCAACTGGAGCTATCTTCAGAAGTCGAAACTCTCAAAAATACAATCTATGCCCAGCAGCAGAAGTTCGCAAAGGACAGCCACGAGCAAATGTCCAAGATCAACAGTCTGTCCGACCAGCTCAAGAGATAAAGCAGCGGCTATCACACCAGGACCAAGGACTTCAATAGCAAAATCAGCTATTTATCAGCCGAAACCAATAATAAGCAGGCCCAAAACTAAAAATTCAAGTAAGAGGCCAGAATTCGAGAAAGGTAGCTTTTGCTGAGTTTGAAAGAAACACAAACAACCCTGGAAAAGACAAGGAGAGAACTATTAGATTCATAGGAGGAAAGAAAAAGCGAAAGCCAAAGATTCTAGTCTTATAAAGCCAGCAGTGAAGCTTAGATTGGCGAACTAAGCAGAAGACTGAGTGAAGCAGAAGTGAAATGCGAACAAACTGAAGAAAGACTTGAGAGATAAATTTAAAATGCAAACGGGTCAGACGATCTTCTCAAAATTTAAATACAATCTTTGAAAAAAAACATCTCGATTTTATAGGAACAATTATCAAAAGAGCAATCAAGGCATGCAAAAGAAATGAAAGAATTATCAGCAAATGTGAATGCCAAAATCAAAGGGTTGCAGGCCGAACAGAAATAAGCTTTGAAGGAATTATAAAAAAGTCGAAATGAATAGCTATCTGCTTTGAGTTTGAGAGTCCAAAAAGCAAGCAAGGGTCAATAGAGTGCATAGTCGGAGCTGAAAAGGTATATTGAAATGTATACATCTCTCGAGAAGTATTTCAAAAGTCCTCACGAGGGAGCACTCTTTGACGAGAAATCGAAAAATTCAATTTATGAAGTCCTGTAGAAAGTATCTCAGTCCACCATTCATATATTCTGATTAAATGTCTTTCTATAATACTAATTATCTCGTAATAATTTGTTTGGGCTTCTAATTGTTGTGCCTCCATTACTGATATATTTTAATTAGTTTCAATTTCAATGGGACGCCCCAAAAATGCACAGCCTTCAGAGTCTCAAAAGAGTAAAGGCCAAAGCAACAGCAATGCTTCTAAAATTAATCCTTGGAAGTTGATTCGAATTCAGTCGCATTAAGTCCTTCAGAAATAGTCGAAAACCCAACTTTCCTACATTACATAGGTCTTAAAACCCAATAATGAAAAGGCGACAACGAAATTGTTATCTGAAGATGTTAAAAAGTATGAAAATGGAAGATAGGCAATCTTAGAATATCTCATGGAATAAGTAAAGTTAATTTAGCTCGAATATGGCGCGTAATCTCTTTGATAAATGAATCTTCTATTAAAATTTATAAAATAATGGTTTTCGAATACTTGCGCTTTTTGATGTTATCAATTGCAGATAATTTGTACTATTAAATTTTTAGCATACAATACAATATATAAAATTATGCCTAAACCCCCAAAGCCTGCTACTGCAGCTGGGGTTGGGGTTGGGGTTGGGGTTGGGGTTGGGGTTGGGGTTGGGGTTGGGGTTGGGTTGGGA